>NC_135083.1:23617500-23882500 GCF_051107435.1 Chaetodon auriga | reverse complement strand
CTGTTCCTAGAGGCTTAGGCAGGACTGACTGACTTCCTGGAGTGTTCGCTGGTTGTTCAACAACTTCACTGTGACAACAACACTCCTGAAAGTCACGGCACCTAGCCAAGAAATAGTCCAGCAAATAACCCCCATAAAACCACAACATCTGGTACTTTAGAGTTGCTGGTCGGGGGATTTTGTTACGTTTGAACAGATAAGCCAGGCTAGTTGTTTCCTCCTGTTTCCAGCCTTTGTGCTATGCTAAAATCTGTCCTATCTAACAGACACAGATGAGACTGATCTCGATCGCTCCACCTTGCTCTCAGCAAGAAATCAAAATGTCAAATTAAAAATACTGTTGTCTTCCTCCTCCAGGATGTCCTGTCTCCTCATGTATCCCACCACTCTGCAAATTCACCCCCATCCACCATTTAATCAGCACACTCATCACCCACTCCTCACCCCCAACACCATCCTCCTCCCGTTTCTTCCATATTTCCCCGGCTCCTCATCCCAGATAATCTGGGACACATGATGCAGAGTGTGTGGTTCAAGCCGGTCTGCAGCAACATGGAACCCCCCACAGACTCTCAGCTGCACACATATAGAGGCACTTCACCAAAACATGAATTATGGATCATATGAAAATGAATAATGAAGGAAAGATAATATACATAGCCGGTACTGGAAGTTTGCAACTAGGAAAAAGCAGTGAGAGACGAATCATTCCAGAGAGGTCATGATTAGATTCAACACAATGTTTGCGACAGCAACGTATTGACCAACAGACGCACACCATGTTCAGTAAAGAAATTACAAGAGGAATAATATTTCTCACTTCTCTGAAGCCCCGTCTGTTGAGCAAGACACTGATCATGATTCAGAGGCCACTGTGGCAATTATGCTGTCATTCTCAAAGCAAAACGCTCTCTTTAATCCTCAATATCAATTTAGAAAGTCACGTAAGTTTCTGCTTTGCGCAGAACCAAACTGAGAGCGTAGCTTTAGCCTATGGAGAACTGCCCCAATTTTCAAAGAATGAATTTTGGCTCAGTCGCTTTAGAATATGTGAATAATACTTTGTTTTTTCTCTTGAACTCATAAATTATGAGGGTGGAGTTGGGTCCCTTTGTCAGAACAAAGTGAGATTATGCAATGATCTTTGCCGCTCAACATACACCCAACATGAATGTGTCTTCACCATACTGAAACTGCAGGGGTGTGCACCATGTAGACAAGAGCTGTAGGACGTGCCAAAGCCGAAATTAAAGACATGTGTGCACATTAGACAAAAGTTTGGCCCTGAATCATATGATAGATCTTGTTTAACTTAAAGTCAAAGATATGTAGTTTGACTGTTGAGAGCTGCTGTCCTCCTCTTTAGGTTGGTTGATTCAAAAATATCCAGGTAACCAGGTAACCAATTGCATGATCTATGTGGTTTGGATGACGTGGACAGTGAGTCTGACTTTCTTTTGTACTTCTCAAATTATGATGATTTAGCAGAATTAATGTTCCATGAAATGGCTCAACAACATCCTGAAATATTCTGGTTTACAGATGAGCCAAATTGGAATGGCTGTCTTTAATTTTGCCAAATTTGACCTATAATCCCAGAACAGAAGGCGCGATAGACCAATTAGTATCATACCAATTGGTACAATAGTACCAATTAGTCAGAAATGTTTTTGTCACTGATTTATGAGTTCTGTTGCACTCAGTGATGGTCTGAAGATTTGATAGCAAAAGACGCTTTTGCTGTTTTTCTGCTTCTGGATTGAAATAGAAAATGTGTAAGCTGCCCTCTGGTCTTGGCTTGAATTAATTTATGGTGTCCTGTAAGCCCATGGGCTTGGCATAGCTATGCACATTTCACTCTAATAAAAATTTCATTCATTCATTCATTCATTCATTCATTCATTCATACATCTGACATCGTGCATTGCTTTCATCTATGTCTGCCAGCTTGCAGTCTTCGTCTTCACTTCACATTTTGACATTTTGTGGCACATTTTTGCCAGCTGCTGATGGAATACCATGAAACCAGCCACAGGAATGTGTCTGATGTCGCCTGTATGCTTATATATGTGCATGTGCATATGTGCACAAATACAATGGGGACCCACTTCTAAAAACAATGCTGCATAGTGCCACTACTGGTCAAAAACTCCACAGGGTAACTTACTGCTCAAACAACCTTAGGCAGGTCCATCCTTCACTTTTGGTGCTCTGTGGGTCACCTGATTGGATACCAGGCTTGGATGGCACTCCTTTCCAGAGTTCCTGGTTCTTTTCCCAGGGTGGGTGAGTGCCAGCATGTTTCTGTCTGCGTTGAAAACCATGGATTAGGAGCTTTTTCTGTCTCTCTGTTGCTGCACGCATTGCCATCTTACCAGGATATGACTGCAATGCAAACATGTAAAACATGAAATATGAAGTCTTCGCAGGCAGTTGTTGAAATGTGCGATTGTGCAAGTTGGCTAAACATGCATTTATGAGTACACTTTAAACTGTGTCAACAGAAACCTGATTAAACACTGACATGCTCTGCAAGGGGTCCTGCCCTGTAGCACGTTTGTCTTCCAACTGACAAAACTGTAAAGGTACATGTCCTCTCTGTCTCCACATGGCTGTGTTTGAATGACTCATATCAAGCATATTGTTCCAGCAGTGACTTGTTGCTTGATACAGATCAAGGAGCACATTCGTTTTCCTTTGAATTTCCCCTGAAGTAGCTTTAACCTCTGGTTAACTTATTTCCACGCCTACTTTCCTCATTCCAAAAATTTACTGCTACTAGTTAAGACTCACTGTTCAGGGTTTTTACATGTTGAAACCCAGTGTAGATAATTCAGTTTTTGCCTGATTCAGCTGTCCCTATGCACCCAAAAGTGTGTGTTCATGGCAATGTCATCTTGCAATTCAGTGTACTGACTTTGAGCACAGCATAGAATGTCTTACTGGTAATGAAAAATGCTATGAATGGCTCAGGCCCATCCTACATCCAGGACATGAAACCATACACGCCTGTCTGCTACACTGACGCTGCCAATTGGCTTGTTACTCCTTCACTACCAGCAAGGCCCAGCTTAACAAAATCATGACTGTTAGCTCCACAATGGCAGAATGAGCTCCCCATTGACATCAGGACAGCAGGAAGTCTACACATCTTCTGTCACAAAGTGAAAGCTCATCTGTTCAAACTGCACCTCGGCCCAAAAACAGCCTTTCTTTGTTATTTTCGAATTGTTCTAAATGTTGCACTTGAAGCAGCTTAGCATATCAAATATGCTAACATGAGTTCATGTCCTTGCATGATTTTTGCAATATCCTCCTGACTACCACTAGTTCAAATTTGTCGTCTGTGGAGGACATTTGTAAACCTGAGTATCTCCCACCCACTGCATACTACTGAATGAACTCCTTCGCTATCTACAGAGGACATGTAGGGCTTTTCAATGATACCAAATGTGAAGGGGTGGGGCTTTGGTACCTTTCTCTTTCTCTATATATTTGTATATAATTCTTGGGGATGTGTGGAACAATGCTGACAGAAAAGGTTGTCAGTGCTGATCACAAAATATGGAATCTAACAGTACAAAATGTTAGAAGTGAATGTGGAAATGTGATCTAATAGTTGAGTTGGTAGAGAATAGAGGCCTGTATCAAGGAGTAAGTTCACCTTAGTCTGACTCTCTTTGGGTTGCCTGGTTTCACTGAACCAAACGCTGGTTATTCTAAATAATAATGACACTTATCTACCTTTACAACTCAAAGAAATACGTGTGCCCTGCGACATGAATACAGTTGAATAACTGATAACAAACCAGCATTCCCCTCTTTGTCTATAGAAGAAAAATCATTAGCACCAATTAGATTAGGAGCTGACTCATTCCTGTCACGTTTGCATGAGGCCCCGGGCGATTTTGGCCCCTGAGCAAAATAGACAGAGGTGACACAAGAGAACACAGTCTTGTAGATAAATTGGTATTAAGTTAATTAGGGCGTAGCTGGGAACCCCATTGGGTCGGGACCCTGGTATTGTATCCACAGGTGATCCATCATGGGAACTGAACCCTTGCTGACACACAGAGGAAGGCTCACAGCTTTCAGGGCATTGACGAAACAGACCCTTCACTGCCACGGTAACCAACCAACACAACAGAGCTAAAACGGACCGCACAGGCATACTAACAGAGCCAGGACAACGTCTAACTAAACCCAGTGAGGGTTGAACTCGAGCTTGCGAGATGTTGCAGAATTTGCTTTCATCTGTCAGCAGTAACAAGATTTTCCTGATTTCTTCATCACAAAATGATAAACTTGCTTAATCAGGGTAAAGGTTTAAGAGAGGCTTTGTTTATAGGGATAGATTTCTTCAAAGTGACAAATTTAAAGGAAAACCTGAATAAATGAGTGGAGAACTAATGAGTACAGATTCTCTCGTACATGAGGGGCTTACTTCAATGAAGTCAGACAAAAGAGCGGCCTGATTATCAGCACTATGGACCAACGAGCTGCACTGAATAGACAATAAGTTAGTCATCTACATCATCGCACTTGTGTGATTATGTGGCTGTGGAAGCACTTGAGTTTTGAAAGGATTGTGTACATGTATATGAGGAAGATCTAAGGACGTAGCAAAGATGAATAATTGCAGTGGTAGGTTCTTGTATCCAAAAAGTTAATTCACAGTCTGACTAAACCTGAAATGGACAAATACACATAAACTGGTTTATTTCCACCTGAACAGCTATTATTAAAATTCAAACACATTCTCACAGTTATCTGATTGTCTTGTGTGTATATAAACGAGTGACTGAAGAGCAGTGTTGTTGTTCTTCTTCATCACAAGGACACAACTTTCCTGGATGAGGGGAAATACTACAACTGCAAACTGAGGGCAAGACATCGTGCCCAGTGGAAACAGGACAGAGCCGAGCCTGCGACAACAGACGGTGTTATCAAGGAGACGAGGGGAGAGAAAGAAAACAAGGAGAGCTGATGAGGCACTGAGTTATCCAGGTCAGCATCAGAAAAACAAACAGTGAAAGTCGTTCCTTGGATGAATATATGGAGGGTAGCATAGTACATATAATGAGTGACACTGAACAACCTACTGAAGACCATGCCTTCTGATCTGCCGCTCCAATCTGGAAAGTTGCATGTTTGTCCAAAATAAAATTCCTATGAATGTTCTTCATTCCCAACTTCATGATATGTAGCTGTTCCCTGAGGAGGCTTATGTGAGGGTGCTGGAAAGGAGACTTGTGCCTACTGACAAACCTTGTTTCCGTCCTGGTGATCGACCAGCTGTTTACCTCTGCAAGGATACTGGAGGGGACAGCAGGCTCGTGGGAGTTTGCCCTTCCAGTCCGTATATGTTTTATGTACAGTACTTGTGTAAATTAATGTGTTAATGTGTAAATTCAACAACAACAACACACAACACTGTCCAGCAGTTAACGTCACCATGACAAAGATGTCAACAACAGGGAAATAAGCGACATTAAAACCACATTCATCTGGAGACAGGGCATGCTGAAGGACCGTCACTCTCAGGGCGTACTGGGTCTACATGCATTCTGTGAATTCATTAAAATTCTGCGGGCCCGATGGTAATGTGGGGGGCTGGATGTGAAAACATTTAAACAGGAGGAAAGCGGTGGAGAAGGGTAGAAAACACGAGAATCCAGAAAAATGGAGGGTTGGCATGTGTGGCCAGGGCTGTTACTATGAGCTGTTTGGTCTTTGTACAGCTGGAGTGAGAGGTGTGTCTGCATTCTTGGCAGGAGGTCAAGTGCATTCTTAGTGGGCGTTGGGATCTGCCAGGGTTCTGACGTGTCACCAGTTCATGGACAGAATCTCCCGGCACAGCTGAGGCATGGACACGGTGCAGCATGGAGGCCTCAGGATAACATCTCTGCTTTCTGCACGTGGCTCTGCTGACTTCATCGAACCACGACTTTCCCAGTGCGCACTGGGAAAGCAGCAGGGATGAGCGTCACCTCCAAGTCCGAGGCCATGGTACTCTGGAAAGCATGTTGGACACGAGTCAGTATTTTGGGGTCTTGCTCATGAGTCAGAGTAAAATGGAGTGTGACAGCGTCAATGTAATGTGGATGCTGTACCAGACTGCCATAGTGAAGAGGGAGCTGAGCCTAAAGGCAAAGCTTTCCACTTACCAGTCCATGTATGTTCTAACTCTCACCTGACTGACTGGGTTCATCCCGACTGTATGTTCAGACAGAACCTCTGAGCAAATTCTAGAAGTGGCACAATTGCATACAAAGTCAATGGAAAGGCGCAATTAGATATGAATTCTCAATGAGCGGCATGAATCAACATTTGCATGGGTCCTGTGGCTTCATGACTCTACCTCATAAACATACAGAGAGGAAAAAGAAGAGAAACTGCAGAGAGATAACAGAGTAACAGGCACGACGCGACAGACACAGTCAGTGCATTTGTTGCTTGCTGGCTTGCAGTAAACGTCTGGCAGTTGGTACATTGGCTGTTTGGGGTGAATAAGCACAAATGGTTCACTGGTCAAATTTGCCCAAAGGACGCAAGGCGAAAACTCACTTCACTTTCTGTCTGAATACACAGGGTGAGGAGCTCAGATGTCCAAAGGGAGCTCTGAGGAGAACTGCTGCTCCCTTCAGCTGAAGAGAGTCAGTTTGAGCATCTGATTAGGATGCGTACTGGATGCCTTCCTGCGGAGGTATTCTGAACATGTCCAACACAACGAAAATGTTGAAGGGATTACATATCCAATCTGGCATGGAAACACTTCTGGATCCCCCAGGAGGAGGTGGAGGATGTGCACAGGGAGTAGGATGTATGGGCTACTTCACTCAGCCTGCTGTCACCACAACCAGAGCACAGTTAGCAAAAAATGGATGAACGATATATATAATTAAACATACTGAAATGATGAGTATTCAACATACACTGCAGTAAATAATCAAATATTGAAATGTAGGCTGTATGTTTGGCTACTGTTGTGGATTATGCATGCAGAGCAGGAATTCAATCACAGCCAATTCCCAATGCTTTTCATCCTTAGTCATGCATCGGTGTTCTCTTTGAGGGGATGCCAGTAAGGGGGTGAGGGCAAAGGGCCCACCAACACAACACAAAGCAAGCAAAGCAGAATGTGGCAGGAGCGATTGAGAAGAGGAATGGTGAGGAAGAGGAGGAGGAAGAGGAGCAACATCGTTAGCATCGGAGGCTATGGGATGGGATGGCAGTATGACCCAGTTATGCACAATGCCTCAAGGGTGGAAGCAAAGGGGACAGATAATTGTGCAAACTCATGTGTTGATGCGCACGTGCATGCACACACACACACACACACACACACACACACACACACACACACACACACACAAGATCATATTCTGCCAAGGTCCAGACAAGTTCCACAGCAAAAGGGCAAGGCCAACTACAACAAGCCTGGACATGCTGAGGTTAGGCAGTAACAGATAGAGCCAGGCACGAGTCTGAGGCTTACACACACACAAACACACACACACACACACACACACACACACACAGAGAGAGAGAGAGAGTACAACAGAGCGAAGCAGTGACAGAAAGATCTGAGGCCACACACCATCAGACTGGGTTTTTGCTTTCCGTGACCTACATTCACCATGTTAGTGGAATTAAGGGTTGCTGTAGACTCATTCTCATGACTGACAAGCAGACACTCAGTCCTCTCCTTCTGTTTCTCTGCCCTGCGGTTTCCCCTCAGCTGAGTAAGCTGTAGCACTGTTATGTATGCTGTATATGAAGAGATGAAAGAGAAACTTGAGAGAAAAAAAACTTGCAAAGCAGAGTGGAATCACAAGAAACGAGTCACCCTCAGAATCACTTTCCTGCAGGGTAAACCGAATTGAATTCATTAAAACAATGTGACGAAGCGTTGATCTCGACTAAAGGAGATGGCGAGGATGACAAAGCACCGGCGCTTTCTCTCTCATCAATAGCAAAGTGTCACTGTCAGCAAGTGGTGGGCTGAATCTGTCTTTTGTCAGGATGTCAGATGGGAAAGATGCTCGAGTAGGCTGCAGAGATCTGCCGTTAGGGCTGTTTAAATATCTGTGTGAGAGGGTGCCTATGCATGTGTGCGTGTGTGTGTGTGTGTGTGTGTTGGTTGGTTAACGTGCCAGATTGACTCCAAGCTGACACTCGGAGGGCCGAGTCTTTCCCTTCAATCTTAATTTCTGCTGCTTTATTGTTCTAAAAAGGGACAATGGATGAGCAGTGAACAAAGGGGAGAAGAGGGATGACTGATGGCAAGCGTTTCCTCCAGAGGGATAGAGAGAGAGAAACATCTCCAATTCTAATGGGACAGGAGAGGGCCGTTGGGTCGACGTGGGGAGAAGCCCTGCAGGGGGATAAAGGACAAAGTGTGTGCGGAAGAAGGGGAGAAGGGGGTTTAGGGTTATTTGCACCGTCACAGTCCTCACCTCATTTCCATAAATGAATCAGGGGACGCGTGCCCTGCTGTGTCTCTGTTGTACTGGCAGCTGCTGTCATGTTTTACGAACGCAGTATCTTTGCTGCATGTCAACAAGCTTCAGCACGTTTATTTCTGTCTGGGGAGCTAAATGCATTTTATCAAGCCTGACAGGTCGCTGAATCTTCTGCGAGCTTGCTCTGGACGTATTTCTGGAAAATCTGCTGCACAGCAATCATGTTTGTGTTTCTTCTGTTGCTTCAGATGCTTTTCCAAAAAATGAAAACTGAAAC
This sequence comes from Chaetodon auriga, assembly GCF_051107435.1. Taxonomy (NCBI): domain Eukaryota; kingdom Metazoa; phylum Chordata; class Actinopteri; order Chaetodontiformes; family Chaetodontidae; genus Chaetodon; species Chaetodon auriga. The sequence continues at coordinate 23,873,758 of NC_135083.1, read as the reverse complement.
TCAACTGGTCGGGCAGAATGTGGCTCCTTAATGGTATTGACAGACAAGAAACTGGAGCGCTCGCTGATGCATCTGTCTTAACCATTAAACCATCAAGGAAATACTTGAGTATCATTAGTTCATGAATGATCAAACAATAACATTTGTCTCAACTATCCACTGGAAGGTTATTTACTTTGATAGACAATTTAAGCAATTGCATGTATTTCCACTCTGAATCATTGTGCAAGTGGTAATAATTTCAAAACGGATACGCTGTAGGACTGAAAGCGAATGACAGCTTTAGACACCAATTGTTATTCACTGCTTCAGAGAAGTTGTTTGTCCTGTTTCTAATTTTGCATTAGTTCAGCACTGTTGAAACACACAGCACCTGTTTGGGCCGTTGCACCACCCTTAACTGTAAGACATTGCAGAGAGTGGTGAAGACTGGTCAGCACACCTCTAGGACAGAGCTGCCATCCATGAGGAGCTCTTACTGGTGCTGTACAGACGTATTCTATTACACTGGCTCCACCTGCTGACTTAGCTGGTTACTTACTGTTTACAACCTGTTACCGTCTCAGTTTATGTATTTATTACTGCCTGTTCATACCTGTGCACATCACAGCATATATTCCTTTGAAAAAGATGAACTTGAACATGAATGCTGGTAATTACTCTGCACATCTGGGCAAGTGTTAGTCAGAGGCTGAAAAAGAATGCAAACGTTCCAACCCGGTGAAATATGGTCAGGATCAGATCCACCAAGGTGATCACATGGCTTTGTTTCAGTTTCCACTGACAGACGTGTCACTGTGCTGCTATTCAAAACGCTTTCGGTTTCAAATGTTTTGCATCCAAGGAGATTTCATGTCTGCTACTGCCTCAAATGTTTGTGTGCTGCTGCTATCTAGTGGACATATATGGTCTTTAAGCAACATTCAGTATCCATAGGAAAGGATCAGTTCATAGTTTCTCATTTAACTGTAATATTGAGCTGTGCAGATAGTTTTGTGTAGCCAGGTTTGGAGAATCCCATCTCTTAAAAGTCTGCCTCCAGCCCAACACAATAGAGGTGTATGGAATTCTTTTGTGCACTGAAACAGCAAAGTGTATCTGTCACTCTGGAGAACAAACCATCAACAGTTTTCAAGTGTAAGTAGCAGTACCACATTGTAAAAATAAGCTTACTCCATTAAGTGCATGTAATGCATTCAAACACTGAATTAAGACTAAAATTCCCTTTTTTATTCACAGTGGCTCGAATGACTATGTGAAATGTGAAAGTTGCTTGTGGTGAAGCATCCGCAGAGAATTATCACCTGACCCTGCAGATGGGGCCTGATGGCATGCAAATGAAATGCTATGGCTCAATCTCACCTCTCTACTAGTTGTAAAAGTGCATATGAATGGCAGAATGGCCCCTGTCATTGTTACATGACATTACACTCGACTGCTCTTGCATGGTGTGGGAGCCAGCATGGTGAGCCGGCTAACGACAGCCAGCAAAGTGTTTATTTATACTGTGTTACACTTGGCTGTCATGAACTTCTGCCATTGTCCTTGCACTTGCTACAGACAATCAGTATCCCCTTGTCGCTGCTCCTTTTATTATTTCACCACACAGTTATAAAAAATGAATATAAACTACATTTCCTGAATGAGAGGTCAGTCCCTCCTCCTCACTCAAGCCTGTTGGACACTGATGAGCCTGATGTGGTGTCACACTTAAATCAGATTGAAGTGAGCTGACCTTCTGAGCGGCCAGAGGCAAGTGTGTCACGTCCAGTTCCACAAATAAACGAATGGGAGGTGAATTTCAGTCTGACTGCTCCAAAATATGTCTGCAAAGGACAAAAATAGAACAAAACATTATGAAATACATCACACAACACATGCCATCTATGACAAAGAGTCTGTAAAATACAATACACAAATCACATGAATCATCCACAATACAAAAATGGAAAATAGAAAATAATAATATAGTTGTCCAAAAGGGTTTCCAAAAGCAAGTAGACACTAGCAATGGTGCTTTCTGAGCGTGTGTCTGGATGCTCTGCTCTACAGTCTTCATCAATGAGGAAACACCGCTAAAGCAGTTTCAACAAGAAGTTCACATCATAACCTCCAGCGCAGGGCAGTTAGACTACATTCAGTTTAACTAGGTGTGCCAGAAAACTGCGACTGAGTGAATGTTTTGATGTAGAATCTGCTTATGCAAACCAAGCTGTACTTGCCTAGATAAGCATAAAGAATTATACATGGGATAATAATTCATAAGGACTTGCCCGTTGCTGCCAAATGGCACTGTGACTCTGAATGTACTTTGGCCTCGCTGGTGGAGGAGCAGCAGCTGAATCTGCAGACTGTGAATCCAGGCAGGGCTAGTGAGCCACAGCACGTATTCCTACTGTTATATGACACAACACTTGTGTTGAACAATGACACAGAGGCACCTGACTGACAGCTACATTCCCTGCTATCTATCTGATAATACAAGCTTAACAATGTCTAAAAGCAATAAAGAGTCAAAGAACATTAGTTTGAGTCTAGTTTGAGTTTCTGAAGTTTAGTCAGAGTTGCTGAATTAAGTTTAAACTCATCAGAGATTCAAGCATGATTAATAGCTGTTTTTCTCTGTTATCATAAGGTTTATTGTCCATTTCAGCTCGAGCTAAGCTGTGTTTTGGGACCCTTACACAGCAGCAGTGTGGGGTTACTATGAACAGGCCTGTCCTTATCCGACCCCTTATCCCTCCCCTTCTCCCCGTCTCTGTGTTGACTGTTGGCTGCCTTGTGCTCCACACTCCACCTACAGGCAGTCAGCCGCCGGGCTCCCCGCCAGGCGACTATGGGATAATGGTGGCATGGTGCCAAGCTGCACTTGAGGAGGCTCTAGTTCGGGTAAAATCTCACAACTTATCCCTTGTTGTGTCTGTCTGCCTTTACTCTCTCTTATGTCCACAAACTTGTGTCACACTTTCTCATGCATATGCACACACTCATGTGCACTCCCATTTCCTGCCCACTGTAAAATATAGTCCCCTCTGTGTCCTAATGTAACCTCACCTAAAGTGACCCCACAGCCTCTGCTCTGTCTGGAGAAGAGTGAGAGGTGTGTATGAGAGGGAAGAGTGAGAATAAGTATCTCTGCGCCATGATCTGCGCCTAAACTCGACCCACTTTCTCTTTATCGCATACTTTTCAGGATTGTTTACTCGGCCTGGTTCTCTTTCCTTTCTGAGCTCCCTCCCTCTCTCTCTCTCTCCCTCTCTCTCTCTCTCTCTCTCTCTCTCTCTCTCTCTCTCCCTCTCTCCTTCCCATACAGTCTCTGTCACCCGCCCACCAGTTGGTTCCTGCTTGGTGATATGTGGTGATAAGAGCAGAGAAGAAACTAAAGAACGAAGGCCTAAACTGCCCTTTTCTCTCAAGATTTGCATCGTCTAATTCTGCAGTTTTATTCCCTTACGACGACCGTGAGTATCTGTCTTTGCCAGATTAAATAAACAGACTGCAATGGTGTTTGGCAAGGAGGACTTGAGGGGATGACAGAGGGCTAGTCTCCCCCTCCTCTAACCCCACACAGCTAGAGAGAGTGGCGGACGTGCAGAAAAGAGAGTAAACCATGCCACAGATCGAGATGAGAGATTTCTAGAGCTGCATGAAAGTGCAGCAGCAGCTGTGCTAATATGGGAAAGTAAAAATGCTCTGGAGACAGGCAGAAGTAAGTCAAGTCTAATGGTGCTATATTTAAGCCAAAATAAAAGCAATATCTAGTGTTTAGGAAGAGTGCTGCATTCAATTGCATGCCATTTTACACCCTGCAAGCATTTAACAATTGGTGTGTCTTCGCAATGTTTAAAAAAGCATGCAACATGAAGGTAAACACTGCTCCTTCCAGTGCCTTTTCTCATACAGTACAAATAAATTAGAGGAAAGACTGTTTTATAACTCACTTATTTTTCTCTAAATAGGTGTTAGAAAAAGGTTTGATGTTTCTGTTTACGTCTGTGTCCCTCTCAGAAGGTCAGCTCGGACTCTGAAATTGAGCCTCTGCCAATTTCCGCCATTTTAATTTGCTCTGTGTGTGTGTGTATGTGTGTTAAGCACAACTACAAGTGAAAGTACACACACAAAAGCAACATGTGAGAAACTTTTTGAAGATAAAATGAACTGTTGCATGTCACCAACCCTCAAATTCTTCTGGAAATTTCACATAGGACACAATCCTCCTTTTATAAGTAAATGTGCTGAATCTTAGAGTACTGCCAGATCATCAGACTGATGATCTGTGTAAAGCCCTGAACACATCACCTGGTAACTGTCACTGTGACCCAAAGCATCCCCTTTTCATTGGAGCATCAATAATCAGGCTGGATTAAATATTTTGTGGAAGAACCGAAAGATCATATCCAAACATTTAAAGGTCACAACCTTGAGTTCTGTTTCAGCGGCTGTGTTTTCATTTTACGTTACGCCTCAGTGTATTTAACAGAAAAGGCTAATGAGCTAACCAGACTGGCAAAGAAGGGATTTGGCATTCATACTGACCAGCATGCGTGTACTTAATTAGATCTTCTGATTCACAACACATAGGGATAATTATGTCCACTGTTTGTTTTTAAAATAGAATCAATGGCCAATTAAATGTTCAGAGTACTGCAACATAAAACATGATGGTCAACAGACAGATTTAGAGTAGAATAAATGAAGGCCATGCATGCGTCTGTGTGTGTGTATGTGTATGTGTGACCAGGTATTTATCACATTGTGGGGACAAAAATCTGTTTACACAGTCACATTGTGGAGACTCACCTGCCTTATGGGGACAAAATGCAGGTCCCCTTAATGTAAATCATTACATTTTAGGGTAAAGACTGAGGATAGGGTTACGGGTTAGGTAAGGTATAGGGTTAGGAATAGGCAGATAGTGGTTATGGTTAGGGTAAGTCTCCAGGAAATGAGTGTAAGTCTGTGTAATGTCCCCACAAATGATGAAAACACAATGTGTGTGTGTGTGTGTGTGTGTGTGTGTGTGTACACAGTAGTGAAATTCCTTCCAGCCTTAATGAACTGTTGGTTGTACTTACATCTTCCTCTAGCTGCTCTTCTGTGAGACATAAAGTGGCCCAACATGAACTGTATTTCAATGCTTTTGTCCTGCTTACAACATGATTTACTTTGTCACAAAATGGTACTGTGTGTGTGGGCTTGCTAATCACTGTCCAAACTTAGTTGTTGCACATGTAAACAAAATTAATAGTCAAACAGAGAGTGAAACAAAATGAGAAATACTTTCAGCAGTCCGGTGTATAAATGTCAAATTCAGCACGACTACCTTTATTTGGATGATGGTGGTGTTGTCCTTGAAACAGGCCCTCCTTAATATGGACATATTAAACACATGTTCCAAAGAAGGCTTCATGTCATGAGAGAATGTACAAGCTACAATATTACTTTTTAAGAGATTTCCTACAGGACCTGAAGGCATTAGTGTCAGCCAGCAGCTTAATCTAATGACATAATTATATATATATGTAAAGGGTTTTGGTTTTTTTGTCTTTAACACCTAATTCAGTCACCCTCATCTAAAAATAGGTCACTCCTCTTTTACCACTCATTCTGTATGCAGCCCCAGTTATTTCCTAACTAGGCCTGCTAACTAATTAGCAGTTTCTAAGATGCTTACAGGCAGTTATGTCAAAGCAAAGCCTGTGCTGTTGAAATATGTAATAAACTTTGCTGTCACTGTGTCCAGATGCTCCACCTGACTGCAGGGCGTATGGGAAGCTTCATGGCCAGGCGCGCCACAGTGGCTTTGACCAGTGGTGGCGTGAGGATGGCGAGCCACGGCCACGGTACCGTGACACCTATGTGTTGTTCATAGCTGACATTTCACTCACTGACTCTGAAGCAGAACAGCATCAGCTCGTCGTGCAGGAACAGTCTTTGCTGTGGAAGAAAGAGCTGTGCTGCTCAAAGGTCTCCATAAGGCCTACAGGTGCTCCGTGACCCAGTTAGTCATTTCAGCTTTATTGATACTGCAAACGTTTTATCCTTCTGAATACCTTACTTTGATAGCTGCTGTCACTGAAGACTTGCCTCATTTATGCAGAGGATCAGAAACGTTGAGAGCAGACACTGGAGTGTTCAGCTCCACCTGTCCACACCTGCTCCAGCCTTATGGGTCATTTTTGTGTCGTTAATCCTAAAGCATCACAGAATCTGAGGGGTTTCAGAATTTGGTGGAACAACATAATATATTATTCCAGAAAGCTTGGTATGAGCTTGTTAGTGTGGCCATTTCCTGAAATTGGTACAAACCTGGAGAACACAGCAAAGTCTGAATCAGAATCAGAGACAGTGGTAGGTTAAGCTGCATGAAAGCAGATGTAAATAATCTAAAGTCAATTAATAAATCATTCTCAGAGTTTTAATTTAATGCACCTTTTTTCCATTATTCATGAAGCTGATGCATCAGAGGAGGCTGCCAGTGTCTGAAGTGGGCTGACACCAGCAGATGGCGCTGCTGCACCAGCATGAATGGACAGCCATGTAGACTGGGCTGTTCAGTTTAATATGTGTATCCACACAAGCCTGTTTTCTTAAATCCTGACTGTAAATCGGTTTAGCAGTTCGTTCCAAAAGTGACCCTTCTTGTCTCTGTCCATCCAGAGGTGGCAGAGTCGGTGGACATGTCCCAGCCAATGTACTGGGACCGCCGGGACACCCCTCTGCCTGACAGAGCCTACAAAGATGTCCTGACTGCTGCTGACAAGAGCCTGAAACAGAAGGAGAAAGGACCATGGAGCCAGCTGACCAAAGAGGAGAAGATCGCCTGTAGGTTCTCCGTCACTCACAGGCTGAGACGGCGCACAGTGCAGCCAAAACTACACAGCACAACAACAAAGACTGTTAGATATCAAGTATTATTTCTAAAATATAACTTAGAGGGGCCATGCATAGTGGGTACATTTTGCTGATCAAACTGATGCTGCACTTTTACTTCAGTAAGTCAGTAAAGGTAACTAAAGGATCTGGAAACTTCTCCTCTTGTGGGTAACATCATAATACAATGTGTAATGTCATAAATTATCTTCAACCACCTGACTGCTGAGGTGCTGAAAATGACACTATGGCGACATTTTTAGGTTCTAAATCCAACAGTTAGTGTGCAGGCTGAAGTGTTCGAGAGACCCACTGCTGAGGCAAGAGTCCAAGTTCAAAATGCACATTTGTTATGTTCATATGTTTCTGCGTGAGGTTTAAACTCTGCAAAGAGGGAACAGATCTATTTGCGTTAATTAGGAGTTGACCTGTCACAAAACATGTCTGGGCTCATATCCAGTTTCTTGTTTTTCTCTCATTTGATAGTGACAGTAGAGTTTCAGACAGGAAACATGAATCTTACCATAGTGACACAATACAGAGCAAGAGAAAGGAAAAATACAGTAATGGCACACTTCCCTAATTTCTTTTGTTGACCTCTATCCCATCCCACCCGTCCTTCACTTCCTTTCTTTGCCCCCCCGCAGTGTACCGGCTGTCGTTCCATCAGACCTTCCCAGAGATGAAGCAGCCGTCAGCAGAGTGGAAGACTGTGATGGGGGGTATCTTCATCTTCCTGGGCTTCACTGGCCTGTTGGTCTGGTGGCAGAGAGTCTATGGTAAGTCCCAGACCTCTTTTTGCCTCAGTGTCACACACATGGTGCCACAGTCTCTTACAGAGCTGTTTCACAGCAGACAGTTTGACTCAAAGCACAGCTGTAACTAACAGCGTTAGAGACGGCTCTGTTCCTTTTATGTATCCCAGTAAGCCGTAACCAGCAGTAATCTTATGAGTTATACCAATGTCTGAATGGTGAAAATGACCACTGTGAGGTCCATTACCAGAATAAAATGTCAATCAAATGTTTTTTTTTGTGTGAGTGAACTGACTAGTCCGCAGACATGTGACTCTATCCCTGGTTTGCTCTAGTCTACCCTGAGCGGCCCAGGACCTTTGACGAGGAGTGGCAGGCCAAGCAGGTGAAGAGGATGCTGGACATGAGGATCAACCCCGTCGAGGGCTTCTCAGCCAAGTGGGACTACGAGAAGGGCCGGTGGAAGTAGAGAGGCGGTGGCTGAGGTGGCACAGAGCTCGGACCCGTCACCTCAGAGACACGTCTGTGAAGCTGCTGTTGAAGTTTGAATGTTGCATCACAGCTGTCTCAACCACTACAGAGGTGGAGCCCATCCGCTCTCAGCATCTCTGGGGTCATTGCGCTCTGTGCCACCTGTGGCTCTCAGTCAGTCGCCTCCTCTTCAGCCACCGCAGCCCTCTGTCATGGTGATGACTGTGTCCGTCCTGTTGTAACCACATGCAGTAACAATAAATGCTTCTTTGTGCCGAGGTCATGTTTATTCAAATGCAAAGCACAAAAACATTATTAAATCTAATAATCTGACCATCAGGTGCTCCAGTGGTGGAAAATAATTTAATAACTTTACTCAAGTGCTATTTAAGTACAAGCACTTATGCGTTTATATACTTGTACTTGAGCGTTTTCATTTTACGACCTTCATAGTGCCACTTCACAGTTTCACTCCACTCCGCTTATTTGATAGCTGCACTTTGCAAGTTATATTTCATACAAAAGACCTCAGCTTCTAGAAAATTATCTATTATTCAGTGATGATATAATAATTTATGTTATTTTAATCTGCAATTAGAGTCTAAGGTAGACATATTTCAACCTGTTTTCAATGCAACATATTTGTATCAAGTACTTTTAAAATCAGAGTTTTCATAATTCTACTTCAGCTGCATTATTTTCATTTTTTAGATTTATTTAGAATAAAAGCAAAATTGTAAACTAAACTACTACATTTTTACTACTCATTTATAGACAGGAAAAGCTTTATATATTTTTTCTTTTCCACATATTGAGTACTTTTATGAACAGATTTTGCTGATGGTACTTTTTGCTTGAAATGAAGTATTTGACACATTTTTTCCTTTTAGTTCAGTAGTAGCAGGATCTGTGTATTTCTTCAGCCACTGCATTTCACCAGGTACTGGGATGTGCTTTAAATATTAATATGAATTCATGGAATTGCCTTCTGGCATCTAAACATCGATAAAGAGCCTCACACATATCACAATCTACATGAACTATTGTAGGCAACATTTAAAGGTGACTGTGGGACTTCACACAATATCAGCATCATTTCCACTTCGGTCCAGAGATCGATTGCCTTGAAACGTTCAGCCGATGTTCAGGGTCCAAAGAAGATGATTTCTGTTGACTCTGGTGACTTTTCTTCTGGTGCCATCATGAGGTTGACATCTGTGGATTTGAGTGAACTTTCTCTCTATTCCATCTAACGAATGGTTTGCTATGAAATTTGGTTGACAAATTCATGTTTTCAATACTTAGTTTCATGACTAAATACCTCAAAAACTAATAACAGTCCCATCAGCCTCAGCTCCTCTTTGTGTTTAGTGCTAATTAGCAAATGTTAGCATGCACAACAAAAGCAACACGTCGCTGTGGCACCACTGTGCCGACTGCACAGAGCTGCCAGTGTTACTGTAGCCCCTCAGCGTTTTTAAATGGTAAGCAATAGATATTAAGTTTATTAGAGTATAGATCTTATTCTTGGAACTTGAAAGTAAACTAACAAATGGATAAAATAAGTACTTTTTATCTGCATTTCCTCTTCACGTTAACCGCAAAGGTTAACCTTTCTTTACAATTCCATTTCCTCAAACTGACTTCAGCAGTGATTTTGGGCCTAAAATGAACCTCGTTCTGGCTGATTTCGTCTTCTGGAAATACCTTGAATATTTAACGACGTGTCTTAATATTAATAGCCAACTCTTCATGCATGCATGCTTTAACACACCCACCCACTGTCCAAGACAAAGACTCAGTCCATCTTTCAGCATGGGCTTTATTAGGTTCAATGTAATTTAAGATTTTACAATGGCATCCTAAGACACAAACAGACCATTGGACATGGTTGTTATCTTTAACTCTGTGTTATTTATGACTATCGAGAATGCATCAGGGACCTAACTTTTTGAAAATATGCTTTTACTTTGCATTTTCTTGTCTAGTGGCAGTCCAATAATCCTAAAAAAAAAAAAAAAAAAAAAAAAACACAACAAATGACAATTCACATCAATGTAAAGATGGAGTTTAAGGCCATTTGAAGGGGCACAATTACACTTTTTACACCATATATAAATAATGTTTCAAAGCCGTCAGTTCTGTTTTTCTTAAATATGTTACTAAGCTAACGTACTATTCTAATCAGTTTAAATAACTAGCATATATATAGGATCGTGCCAATGCTGCCACACTTCCTTCATTTGTGCCTCCTTCAAGAACATTTTGCCACACAGAAATTCACACACATGCACACGCGCGCGCGCGCGCGCACGCACACACACACACACACACACACACACACACACACACACACACAAACACGCTCACATATGTGTAGGAAGGGAATTTATTTCAGTGAGGGCCAAGACAGCAGAGAAAAGCCTGCGAGCAGCTTCTTGTTGGGGCTTACACTAGAAAAATATATATATATATATACTGTACTGGAATGTATGAGAGCAGACCTTGGCTAATAAGATACTCATCAATGGTCAATGCGCTTTGTTTGGTGAAACGTTTGTTCCAATGGTAATCAGGACTTTTGAAAGAGAATTCCATGTATGTGAGTGATTGATGATATGACGATGGAGAGGAGCAGAAGTCGACATGGGTGAAGAGAGATGAGTCCTGCTTTGAAGATGGAGGGGCAGCTGATCGCTGGCACTTGCACTGACAAATCGTGATGGAGGTTTCATGTGTAAATCCGGATATTTTTCTTTTACAGTGTTTACTCTCTGGGTTCCACTCGGCTGAATCTCCAGTTGAACCCTTGGCGCCTGTCTGTCCTGCACCAAAGCTGTTTTGTGCTTAATGGAGCTGCTATGACACACGTGAAGAGAACCAGGTTGTTGCCGTTACCTGCAGACAGTATTTAGAATAAGATCCAGATTAAAGCACCTTCCCTTCTCTCCCAGTAAATAAATGGAGCAGCCATTTGTTGGTGCGTGAAATACCAGGCGACAAACATCCGTCTGACTTCAGCTTTAAATTAAAGATAGAAGATGTTTAGAAACAAAGGCGAGGTCTTCCTCTTCCCGTCTCTTGAGGACTACATCTGACTGGCAGGTGTGTACGTTACAAATGTGTGTGTGTGAGTGTGTGCAGCAGCAGGTGGGCCAGCTGTGACTGACACACGTGACTAGGTGCAGTGACAGCCGGGGGACTGCAGAGGAAGAGGTGGAGCTGGATGAAGAGGGAAAGAGGAGGAGAGACGGATGGAGATTTGACAGATTTGAGGTGTCTGGGGAGGACGGAGGAGGACGAGACGGGGTGGGGGGCAATGCTTGGGTAACTTGGAGTGAGCGTGTGTGAGATGGGATATGAAGGTTTGGGTGTGTTGTTTTTACGGTCGTACAGCCAGTGACAGTTGCTGATTGGCTTAAGATGGTAAACAGACACATGATGACACATTTCTAATCAAAACTAACTCAAAGAACATCTGATGCAGAACTGCATTAGCTCGTCAAAGACAGCTGCTTCATCGCTTTGCTACATAAATCTTCAAAAGGCTTTGACGTTCACTCTGGTGTTGACATGAAGCATAACTGTGTCAATGGAAGATTCGACTAAAGGTTCGAAATAAGGACCGATTACTGAATTAGCACATAGAAGAGGAACTGGGGAGAGTCGTCTTCTGTTTGAGCACTGCAGCACACGGTTAGCATTTTATTACAAAATTATGACAGAAGTGACGCTTTATTTCAAACCTGGCTGCAACTACAGGGCACGTCTGTTGACATTATGTCTTGTTTTGTCAGATCAGCCAACTTTACGTGAACTCTATAACTATATGACATAAGACGAAAGGAGCAAATCCTCACATCTGAGAAACCGGAGCCAGTTTGTTTTTGACATTTCTGCTTGATGGTTATTGATCAATCGGCTAACTGTTGCAGCTCTATAAACAATAAATTCACAGTTTATGACACACTGTAATGTAAACTGATAGAAGAACATCATTAGACATTAATGGACTGTTTCAACCGTTTAACTTAGCATCTATAACTGGAATATGAACAGATGATTGATGAGTGACAATATAACACAGCTAGATCAATGTCAATGAGGGTTAAATGTCCAACTCAGTGTGTATGGTGGTCTCACACAAAAAAAAAACCTAGTTATCAGCCTAATATCACTGTCTAACATCACACTGTACGGATTTGTTCATGTGTACAATCATTCAATAAACATGATCCAAACAGTGTTATCATTCACTGACTGTCAATACATCAGTTATGGATGCTTTATAGACGTTAGAACTGTCGACAAATACATTAATGTCCTTACACCTGCTCACAACTATATTATAGTGCGTGTTTACCTTTAGTAAATGTTTATATACTGCTTGCAAATACTAAACTGGAGGTGGGGTGAGGGGTTTAAAATAAAGTGTTACTGAGATGAAAAGTTAAATCCAAATATCCAACCCTTCAGTGAAGCCTAGTCTTTGATGCTGAGTGTCTGTGACTGGTGCTGCTCGATCTATTGTTTGTGTTGCTACAGTATTTGCTGCATTCTTCAGCTACTGTGTAGTAAACATGGAGGGCCTGTGCCACGGCGCCCTGCTCGTATGAAGTGCAGTTGCACCGATTCTGAGAACTTGCCACACACAGTGGTCTGGCGCTCAGCAGGCTGACTGAAAACAAACAGGATAAAACCAAGGCCAAGTATGACCATGAAGCACAGATCAGCGGGAGCAGTGGGGTTTTAATGGTTCACAAATCCAAAACCGAACGCACCAACAAACACAAACAAGCAGGGGAGTTATTGTCCCGTTAGGTTTTAAGACTCCCATGTTTTATTAACTAAAATCTGCTCACCATTCATACAAAACCCAAGACAAAGACAAAACAATCGGTGTATGGAGCCATGGATTAGGATGTTATACTTTCTGTGTTGGTGATCAGGATGGTTGGCAGGAAATAGGAACTACAGAAGCTGTTCAGGGGCAGGTGCTACATCCTCCCCTGCTTTCACTCTCCATATGGCACATACAAAGCTATTGTAGAGCTGTCTGTGGGACGAGCAACAAAACAAGCTTCAAGACGAGACGTGTAGATCAGTCCAGGCCCCACGACACACTGACCCTATATATCAGACAGGTTCGGGTTAACTGTGAAGACTGGAGTCAGTTTCAGTTTCTTTTGAGAGCAAAAATGGGAAACCAAAATTTGTTAAAAACTAATACATACAAACATGGAGAAAGAGAAATAATACAGGAACCAGTGGAGGAAAGAACAGAAGGAACAACTGGTTCAGTGAATGAAAGAATAACATGTCTGTCCCTGTATAATCAGATTTTTCATCAGGGTGCAAGAAGGTGAACAAATGAATAAGAGTGACTCTTCTCTGTCCTTCACTCAAAAGTTCAACAACATGTGAGGATTCTTAGTTCACTGTGGGATGCGTGGAAAAAAAAAAAAAAAAAAAGAGTAAACATCATCAGCAGTTCTGACGACACAAACAGGACCTTCATTTGTACTTCCATGGTGTGTAGGTCGAGGGGAGTGAAGGAGGCAGGTCGGGGGAGAGTGTTGGGAAGGTTGTCGTGTGTCTCTCTTCACAGGCGTTTCTGGGCAATGAGCGATCCCACCACCACCCCGGTCACCAGGGTCATCCCCGCCAGCAGCCACTTCTTGAAACTCTCCTGAGACCTCCTGCCCTCTGCCGCTGCGTCCTGCCCGAAGATTTCGGCAAAGCGCTCCTGGCGGACGCGACAAAAGAGAGAGAAAAGGGAAAGGAAAGGGTTAACACCAGCACATTTGCTGCTGACTGTGTGAGATGTATTCAAATCTGAAAAAAACCCACAGACATTCCCTGAAACTCCCCGTAAAAGAAACCTGCCACCAGCAGGTTCACAGTCAGTCAGGTGGATTCCCTTCTGTAAAGGTCAAACTGCTGCCTGGCTGCCCACAGCTGGGTATCCATATGACTGGCACAGCCCACACAGTTACATGTGGAAATTTCCATGCACTGCAGTAATCATACAGGTGAGGCATCATCTCAACCGGCAAAAAGCCCCAAAAGCCACCTGCATCGATGCTGTGCACAGTAACAACAAGATCTTCTTGACTAAAGGAAAAAACCCACATCATTAAATTCAGCGATAGGACCTGGTCACGACAACTCTAGCTTTAAAAATGTTCCACCCCCCCACCCCCCCCTCCCCTCCCCTCTCCGGCATCCCATCGTGTTCTGCAGCAGATCCCTGTAGAACCGTTGTTGTTGCTGACATTCTTTCCCACTGTTGTACTCAGATTGCCAAGCCTACATTGCCGCCCACTGAAATCATTTCCTGGAAATGAGCTGCAGAGCACGCAGTTCTAATCTCTGGCCAGAAGGAGGCGCCAGTCAGAGCGAAATCTCATAAACAAATACAGCAGATCAGCTGAGCAGGACATGACCCACTGAGTCACTGCTGATGATGCTCATGTTGTCCATACTTCAAACCTGCGAGTGCTTCACCTCAGTAAGCGTGATTTGTGAGGATAAATGTTCCTTCTTAAGAGCACATCGTGAGCATTCTGTCTGAACAAATGTGAAAATGACTAATTCAGTTGTCTGATTCTTAGTCAGAGGTGGATTCAACAGGCCGGGTGGGACAGAAGGTGTTTCACTGAGGGAGGGGGGCTGTTACTGGAAACCCTGCTGAGAAAGGAGCCAGGAAGAAGAGGGTGAAAGAACAGAGAAGTAATAATCAGTACAGGGGGTGGTGGTGGGGGGGGTTACTGGAAACAGAGTAATGAAGCACAGAGGATATAGAGGACCTGGGACCTGTTCCAAAGAGCCTGTTTAACAAGCTCAGGACCTAACCCTGAACTCTGAGTTGACCAACCACAAGATGATGCAGTCGCACCCGTTAATCACGTGCATGGCTACTGGAAAAAAAGCCATCATCAATCCAGCTATAAGAAATTTCACCATGACAATGAGTGAATAGAGGGCACAACCTCTCTTTTAATCCTTCAGGTATTAAAGCCTGATGCATATCTTTAAAAACACAGTGAGACAGCAGCAAGTGAGTCAGTCGACAAGTCAACACTGAACTTTACATCAGTGCGGTCTCCTAATTCATCACTGACCAGACTTGGATTTGCTTAATGAGTGATGAAGTGATGAAATCTGACTGCAGATTACACATTCATTTGTCAGACCTATTTATTCAGGTGTAACGTGACAGGGACAGAACGCAGGTGGCAGCAACTGAGAGGAAAAACAAAAATATGACACTTATACGGAACAGTTTAGATATACTGTACTTACAGACCTGTGACTGCAACCTCGCCCAGTAATAATGGGTTAGGGCCAAGTTTTATGGCTGTTCATTGATCAGTGTGGCTATGTGTGTATGGCTTCACACTGAATCGTGTCGGTTCAAAACAACACAGCAAATGGCCCAGAGTTAATGACTGCTGGAAATGTAAACTCTGATATGAGGGGAAACTTGTGGTTTACAAACTCAAGTTTCCTCTGAACCCACTTTCTGGAACAGACCCCTGATGAATATGAGTGAAACAATACCAAGAGATAAAGGGGGAGTGGCACAGATCAGAGGTGGTGCACACACATAAAAGGCTTGAGAGACCAAGAGGAAGGTGGAGGCGTAGTGCTATCATTCCATCATTCCTGAGACATTCCAGGAGCTTTAGGTCAGTCTGATTTCTGCGGGATAACAGAACCGTGCAGCCGAGTTTCTTTCACGCCCCGGGTTCTCTTGCTGCCTGATACGGTGACATCACCATCACCAGTGAAGCACAGCAATACAGAGCCAAACCTGAACAATGAAACTGGCTGGCCCCTGAGTTCTCAGGAAACACACATACCATGAGATCACAGGTTATGGGATGACTTCTGCATAATATACATGTATGACAGGGCTGAGTAAGGATTCTGAGAAAACCATTTTGACTTTGTGGCTAATATTTCTAAGAATATGAGTCAATGTGTTGGAAGATAAGGGGCGAGATGGTGCGGTTGTGGCCTCGATTCCGTGTTGTGCGCTACCATGTCAACCAGAAATGAACTGGTGATACTAACATACATATGTCACGCTTACTTTGACGGTTTTAGAGCTCTTTACCACAAGATGTCTGAAAGTGTGGTGACATTTCATTTTGCAAAAGAATCCAATGAGAATCCAAAAATAAATGTATCCTGCTAACAAGTATTGTCTGAAGCCTGATGTATCTTATTCCTCTGTGCCACAGGCCTCCATTGTTGTCCAAAAAACACATCCGTGAGCCACGCTGCTGCACTGAATGACATGTTCCTTCATTATGACCAACGCTGACACTGTAGTTTATTTTGAGTCAATCCTAACTACACTGTCCTGCAGCTGGGAATACACACTCGAGCCCCAAAATGTGTATTAGTCTGCAGCTGAAAAAAGCCCAACACAAGCATAGGTTCATCCTGTCTGAGTAAAACTTGCTAAAAACTGCAGTGTCCAGCTGTTTTAGGGAATCACTGAGCCAATTTTAGCAGGAGCAAGCCGGCTTTGGGCTGAGCGCCATAGACGGCGTCAGAAAACACTGAGAGACAGACTTATCTGACAGTATGAAAATGTCAGGCCGTGCTAGATTAAAACGATCAGTTCACCAGAATTACAAAATGATCAAATACAGTAGATACAAAGTATAAGCACAAAAAACTTTCTGATGAAGTCAAACTAGCCACCCTTTCTACCTTTGAGTGAGTGGAGTCAGTGGCTCTAGTCAATGAGTAGACATTTCTAAAATATTTGGCTGAGTGCACAGAGGGAGGTTTGGAAGTTTCACTGGAGGCAAAGTTGACTCAAGGTGAGAATTTCACCTTCAACTCGATGATCGTTCCTCATCTCTCACTCAATAAACAGTGTGGTCCTGCACACTGACCCTCTGATCCACTTGACCAAGGTCTTGTTAATGACTGTGAGGAATCAAAGAGCCTCTCTTTACTGTACGCTTGGGAGGAAGAAGGGGAGGAAGGAAGAGGATGAGTAAATATTAGTCTTCAACGTCCCCGTGACCTCCAACAGACCTTGATAAAGGACATGAACATTGTCAGAAAAGATAAACTGGCCTTCCAGCTGGCCATAAATCCAAAGTTCACTATCAATGTTACAAAGATGGAAACATGGAAGGAGCCTCATTATAACTGAGCTGCATTCAAGTAAAGCAGCTCAGATTAGCCACAAGAGGTTGATAAATGCTACTTAAGTAAATAATGACACCGTGTGATTGGACAGGGCTGTACATCCTGTAACATGAGTCAGTGCTTCACTGCAGCCTGACCACTGCCTATCCCTTCCTGTGACAGATTTCAGAACAATGTGAGGAATGTGGGTGTAGAGAACAAACTGCAGCACCTTGTGATGGTGACTGACACCTGCAAAACTGACATGTCAAGACATGTAGGCTTTCATTCAGCAGCAGGAGCCAAAATAGAAATAAACATAAATAAAACTGAATGTGACAACTTGCTATTCCTTTTTGACATATGCTCACATTGAAAACAGTACAAAGACAGTATATTTAACGTTTGACCTCATCGGCTTCATGGATTTTTGTAAATATCTGCTGATTCTGAATGTGATGCAGCAACATGTTCTGAGTGCCAGCTGTTTTTGGTACTGGGGTTGTATATGATGACACAGTGTGTACAGATTACGTTGGTAGTGCCAATGAATGCAAAGGAAAGCTCCTTCATATGCTACACAAAGCTCTACATGACCTGTTCCTGCTTATATGTCTACTCTTATTGGGTGTGACAAGTATAGCATATACTGAATACATACTGACAAAGATTCTCTAGAGTTCATAGATCTCTTTTGTTTGATGTTAATATTCCACTGATTAAATACCAGATCTGCACAGCAGTATTAGTGATAAATATTTAACTGTTAAGTTTCAATGGGAGAGAATGTTGTCTGTTTGCTTAAACACACCTTAGCTCAACAGCAAAGGTCTACAATTACTTTATACAAGCCCCACAAATATATTCAAACATACACAGGCTGTTGGAAAAAATGTTTACGATGGTTCAAACAATCTCTACCACAATCCCCACAAATGTGTCCGTGAGGGGATGAATCTCTCGTGTCACCTGGGCTCACTGAGGCAGAGCTTGGAGCAGCAGTTACAGGTTTTACTGCAGCAGCCGGGCTCATTTGGTGTAATTGGAACAGCCCACATAGACCAGAGGCTGAGTAATGGCTCGAGGGGTTAGGCTGGTGATATTCCATTTTTTTTTGCTATTGTCAACAAATCTCATGTGAAGATCAAAGCTGACCATGTGTTAGTCTGTTTCTTGAATCTCAGACCTTCCTAGCCTGCGGCTCTCTACCCAAGCCCACTGTTTCCTACTAACTACGTCAATCTTTAAAAACAGGCGCAAATGAATACACATTTGGTGTTACGCTGAGTTTTTCAGACAGCAGGACAATGAATCAATATACCATCAAGAGAATACCTGAGGGGCTCCTGGCGTATTTTACCAGCATTACCAGTCAGCTCACTATGCACATGTCAAGGCAGCACCGTCGGTTTGATATGCTCAGTCTCCCCTGGCCCCACCTGGTAGGTAAAGCCAGTCTTTATCTACTCTCCCTCTTTCCCTTTCACACGGTCACACCTTTATTTCTTTATCTCTGCTCCATTCCCACAGGAAATCAGGTGCTAGGCAGCGGCCTGCGGAGCTCTTTCAGGCCCCGTCTCCTGTTTCTTTTTTTTTTCTGCTTTTGCAAAGTCTTGAACTTTGTCTTTCTTCGTCAGCCAGAGAGAAAAGAAAAAGGATGAGGGAAGGATTAGCTCATGAAAGCAAAGGGCTGGATATAAGAGAGAAAGGGAGAGGAATAGCGAAGGGGCACAGGGAAGGCGATTCTGCAGTTGGTTGCCACGGCTACTGGAAAGCAGCTGATTAGCGTGTGTGATGTGTGCGAGTGTGTCTGGGCCTGCCGGTCCATCCTGTGGCTGATAAATGGCCCAATGCTACATGTGGAGAAAGCAGCGTTTTAACGATCATTAGCAGCAGCTTCCCATTCATCAGCTCTGACTTGTCGGTTGCTCCGGTGTTGCACCATAACAAGCTGCAACACTCAAATCCCCTGATTGTGAAACCCCCTGACCACGACACGCACACATATACACACACACACACACACACGCACCTCACATAACACCTCACATCCTTTTCCTTTTAGGCAAAATGGGGATGGAGATGAATTGAAATTCAATAAGTTGGGGACACTCTGAAAAGGCACGCTGCGTTAATGTTAGTAATCGTATGAGTAATCATGATGTCAGGCTGTGTGAGCAGGTATTGGAACACGTGTTTAGCTGCTCAAGTATTTCAGGAAATTGCAATGGCCAAAGGTTGACACACCATAAACAATTCTGAACGACTGGTAGTATTTATAAATGCTTAAACAACCACTGATTGATGGACAAAAGTGGTCGATAATTGATGAATTCACATAATTTATGAAGCAGAAATGCCAAATACAGTATTTGTAAGGCCAGTTTTTTGCGACCTGCTGAAGAATACCAATTAGTTGTAGCTCTGATATTCATGTCATTGGATTAGTACTACAATTTAAAGTTCAGCTGTACATGTAAACACAAGCCCTCAATACAACAGATAAACAGGTGTCTTTTAAAAAGGTCAGAGCCCCTCTGTCTCTTTGCGTGCAACATCTGATCTAGACAGCTTGCTTTCAACAGACACGGGCGCTTTCTAGCAACCCGCAGAGCACATGACGCCCAGGCCATGCCGGCCACAAGCAGTGGCTGGAAACCTGTTGAAAGACGTAGAGATGGTGGCTGTTACAAAACTGTGCTGACGTTAGGAAGGAAGCCCAAGGTCTCATTCACACAATTCCAGACTGTTCAGCGTGGCTCGCTGTTAAGTGCTCTACGGTGATAGAAAGCTGACAAAGGCGCTTCCCCTTGGACACACACATGCGCTCTCACACATAAGAGCCACTCTGAGTGTATGTGTGTGTAGGTGTGCGCGTGTGTATGCATGCAACACTCCCTCTGAATAGCAATGACTTTACAAAAGCAATCTAGATGAACCAGCTTTGAACCAGTCCCATGCAGAGAGAGGGGACAATGATCACATGAGGGACAGTGACTGGAGCCGCTGGGGGTCATGCTCAACGGGGAGCTGGCCATTGTGGACAATCAAATCAATAATGGCTGAATTTTTCTCCGATGAGAAAGAGAGGTGTGGGAAAGGTTTTTTATTCTGGCTCTGAGACTAGAACTGATAACAAAGCAAACATTTGCACGGGGTTTAAAGGAATTCCCAGTTCTAATATATTTGGGACTCAGTTCAGAACCTTTCTCGACACCACAGCCTAACTCTGTGATACTGTTTCAGTCACCTGATACACATACATAACTCCAAACTACCAAGAGCATGTTTTGAATTCCATGTGCATGCGTTAAGAAGAGCATATCTGTGTGTGTGTGTGTGTGTGTGTGTGAGAGAGAGAGAGAGAGAGAGAGAGAGAGAGAGAGAGAGAGAGAGAGAGAGAGAGAGAGAGAGAGAGAGAGAGAGCAGTGTGTATGGCAGAAACAAATGTAAGGAAAGGGAACGCTTATACTGTCTGTTTCCCCTGTAGACTGAACCTCAGGCAGACTTTCAAACTAGCAGTGACTGACAACTTTTTATAGTGTACTGCAGACAAACCATCAAGTCTATTTCCAGGCCTCTGAGCAGGCTGTCTGGAACTGACGACTTATTATAGAAGAGCAGTTTTGTTCAACCCCTGTGAGTGATGGCTTTGTTACACTGATTCACAAAAACTCACAAGGAGAGACCCCTAATGAAAAGGATTAGAAAGCAGAGGTGAGCAGGGAAAGAGTCTGAACACACGGTCTGAGGGAGGGAAACATTCCCCGACAGTCGAGAGAAAAAGCAGGCTCTTAATGCACTTAAAAATGTCAACTGTCACGGCTGTAGCTGAGCAACACTTCCTGCAAGCTGCAACACTTGGGATGTGTACACGTGAACACTGAGCGGCCTTGTGCGCACACACACGCACTGCGGTGTCCCTGGGCCCAGAGTACAAGCGCGGAACACAACACACTTTGTGTTTTTGTTTATTGCGTAAAGTCGCTGTTGCATCTGTTTGACAAAACACAGTTTACAGGCCGACATGAGGAGGTGTCCTAGCGCTCAACAAGATGATGTCATTTAATAGGAGTGTGTACTGTGAGGGTGTGACAAGTGACTGAATGTGATGTGTGCTATGACCTCCGCCTTACACGGTGACAAACAGTCCATGAGCTGATCATAGGATCACAGTGACTTGGCAAGGCCAAAAGAAAGAGCAGATTAACTTCCAAGGTTTAGATAAAGCACCTGAGGAAATACAGGCACACTGTAATGACTAGTTTCATCCTGGATGCCATACTGTGTCCGACAAATCCAATGAGATCATCCACATTTTAGCACAAAGGCTCAAACGCACATGAGAAACAATCTCTTGTTTTGGCATTATGTGGACATACCAGTGTGACGCTTGCATTGGCTGCCCCGCTACCTCAACACAGTGGTCACTGAAATGAATGGGGGGGCTGCCCTTTGTCACACAGCACTTATATCAGTGTCAACGGTCTCATAATGAAACACAATGATCTTACAGTTTAAGTGCAGCACAGCCTCATAACCCTCATCCTCATCAACACTGTCGTCACCATCATGTGATTAGCGTTTCTGAATTCATCACTGCTGCTAGTACTGCTATCATTCTCCAACACTCGTGGTTGCATGACAATGTGAATGTCTGTTCCATCTTCCTTATCAATGTCCTCATCATCTTCAGAAGTGCCCTCTCTTCCTCCTCCCCCTCCTCAGATTTACACCCCTGACCACAACTCAAGAAGAGTCACTTGGGTTTATTTTCAATGGCCAGCTGTTGCGCTGATTCTCGTGTATTTTTGTTGACTTCCTGGGATCCCGAAGAGGAGTTTTCGGTTGAGATGAGGACTCACTGACTGGTAGCTGAACTGTGGATTTTGATTGCCGCATTGGTGGAGATGTGACAGCATTTTCTCATTAAGTATCTACCTGTCAGTATGGCTTTTTAGGAGTCTGTTCACACAGATATAGACTAATAAAAACACTTTTGAAGAAAGTGAAAATATTACACAATAACAGGCTCATTAGCCCTAAACACTTTTTTATATTTGGTCTCTGGACAAATGAAGTTGAGGAGTCCTGGTTTACAGATTCTACTCTGATGCCAGATAACATGAAGAAGGAAACAGTCAATGGGACAATGGGAATCAAGTCCAATCCAAACAGGCAGACTGCTCAAGCTAACAGATGAAAGCGAAAAACCGGTACTACACTTGCTGATGCCTGAAGAGGAGCGCATCCATTCGAATCGTGTTGCTTAAAATGTGCATATTTCACACAGCATGTTTCATATGTAGCTATTTTATATTTAAGCGTTCACTTGAATAAATAGGGCTGTTTTCACTGGATGTGGTTCCCCTCGAGTTATTTTTCTGATGCACTGCTAGGAATAAGAAAACATGACATTTAATCAACAAGCTGACAGGCAGCAGCTCTACGCACAAAAGGACCCAACTGTCACAGCTCTGAATCAAGTGGGAGAGTTTGAGAGAAAGTGTTATAATAATAACTAGACAACCTTTCTTCATTCTTCTTCTGTATGTCCCTTATAGAAAACACAGAACTTTCAAAAATGGCTCCAATTAGTGTGAGGAATGAGGATGAGCAGCACAACAGGAACCTGCATGGGAAATTACTGCCATCAGCCACTGAGCTATGTCACACTCCTGTTGACTTAACGTTCTGGGTTAGATCATTGCAACCTGAAGTATGTAGATCAATGCTGGTGTTGAGGGGGGGGTGGAGTGGGGACATCAGAACTGGTTTGAAGTGTGATGGATCATTTCCAAGGAGCAAGAGAGAAATGAGGAAACTGAATGATTAAACTTCGCCTCAGTGGTGACACTTGTGCCAGCATCGATGTGTCTGTATGTTCTCTTTCGTCCCCTTTTGGACTTTGGAGCTGGCTCTGCGTCTCTATGTGTGTGTCTGTGCCTGAGTGTGTGTGTGTGTGTGTGTGCGCGTCTCTGTGTGTGTGCACACGTTGAGCCGGCGGTGAGACCATGAATTAAAGAGGAGATTAATGAGTCAGGACATGGAGGCTCAGACTCCAATCTGTTCCCTGCCCGACTCTGGGGGCTGTCTTCTCTACAAAACCCCATTCTGTCAGCAAACACATACACACATACACATGCATACAGGCACAAACACACACGCACAAACATATATATATATATACATCACTGGAGCACAGTAGGAAGGCCAAGGACTCAGGACCGTGTGTGTATGTCTGGCAGAGAGAGCACATGGTTAGGAAGGTGTTAAGACAGAGAAGGAGAGAGAGGAGAGGGGTGGCTGAAGGAAAGAAGACGGGATTCTCTTTGAATGGATGTCATCCGCAGTATAACCCTCCACTCTGTAGGCCATCACCCCACCCAGACACCTCACCATGACCCTTAGACCTGCCATCTGTTTGGAAGGCACAGAAACAGGAATTAAGAGAGGAAACAGTGAGACTGAGACAGAACGAAGGACACAAAGAGAGGCAGGGAGTGAGACAAAATAAGAAAGAAAAATGAGAGGAAACAAGAACAAAAGAGCAAGGGTGAAGCAGGCTGCAGGGGGAGAGAAGGCTGACGAAAACCACTGGAAACTGAAAAGCGGGAAACCCATGAGGAGAAAAGTATGCGGAAAGAGGAGCAAGTGGCAGCAGTGGGGCTCACCGACACGTTTCCTTGAAACTACGCTTCCCATCGCTTACTGTACATTTCCAAAAAGTTCAACAACATGAAAAGAAAGCCATTCCCCAGAATCACTTCAGCACAGATGAATATCTATAAGCCCTGCACAAGTCTGTTTCTGTTCTATGTCTATTATCTCTTGTCTCTTATTGCAGAGCAACTGAAGACATCTTTTGTCTTTATTACTTTACCCCCTCGGCCATTCAAATAAGCCTGTGATGAATATAACCATGATGGCCTTGATGCTCTTTATCATCATTTAGTCCTCGTGCTATATGCGAGTGGGTGCCACATTACCATGAAATACTCATCAACCCTTGCTATCCATCCCTCAGCTCTCCCACTTTAATACATGCCATGAGACTCACTAATCCCATGATATGCCTCATAATCTGATCACAGATATGAGCATAGAGAGAGAAACAGGACAGGGTGAGACACATAGAGAGAGAAGGATGAGAGGGGTGAAATGCAATCAGAGAGGAGAGGGATGCAGGCAGATGCTCAGGCTTTGCACTCAGCTGCATGAAGACAGAAGATGGAAAAAACAGAAGAGAATCTGCAGTGGGAGGAAGGGTTGGGACGTGGGCTGGAGCAGAGAGGTAACGAACGAGGGGCCAAGCAGACAGAAGGAGAGGGGAGAATGGAGAGGAAGATGGAAGGAGGGGGAAAGACATGCTCGTGACCTGATTTCACCACTAAGCCTCGGAGAAGTGGAGCAGCACGTAGGCAACCAAATACAGTGTCTTCGCTCTGCTCCAAAAAACATCCAGCTGTTCTGTTCCTGCAACATGTAAGCTACACGTATAGAAATCTACACCACACACACACCGCAACATGCATGCAGTGTAACCTATTAACCCACATGCTGCACTCTCATCTAGCTGAGTCACTGGCCTCGTCTTCCTCTCTGTTTGCCTTCCTCGCCATCTGCATCTGCCCCTCTCTGCCCTTGTCTGATTCATTCTTGACTGCCGCACGTTTGCCAGAAACTTCCAACGGGGAGCGGTGCACAATGGTGCGCTACAGTGGAAGTCTAATGTCTACCAGTCTGGCAAAGTCGCTCTAATAGCTCCACGCTCTGCAGTGTGCTGGCAGTATAGACACACACGCTCATCTATTACACAGCTGGATATCTGTCCTGTATACATAAACAGCGTCTGGATGTGGAACATACGGGCGGCTGGCTGCTGTGACACCAGTGTGTGTGTTTCTAAATGAGAGAGAGACGAGACAGAGAGAGATTCTGATGCAGTCTAAACGTAGCAAATGTAATCGTTAGAGATTGTATTGATGTCCCACTGCTGTGTGCGTTTCCCTTTGTGTGTGTGATGCTCCAAGATTACAGGTCTTATCTTTCACATGACCAACTGATGTTCTGACAGAAGCTGTAAACACACACACACACACACACACACAGGGCAAAGTTGTTGTCTAAAGGCCTGCTCTACCAACAATTCCCTGCTATAGAAATGATCAGATGAGTGGTTATCGATGGACTGACTGTCAGATTGCTTGTTTCATAGGCTAAAATAACTATCACAATAAAGTGATTACAAATTTTTACTCAAGTCTGTCCACATCTGAAGTTGTGCTGTGCGTGCATTTGTTTGTCACCCTGGCTGTAATGCCCTTTGCACCAGTTTGTCACATCTAAAATAGAGCAAAAGGCAGATGGGATAATCCCGCAGGAATGGTACAGTCCTAATTTCCTCAAACGTGAGCATGAGGCTGCCCCCTGCAACCACATGAGAATGGTTTGGCCAAGAGCCTCTCCTTAAAGGCAAATAAGAGCCTCTAAACATGTAGGACGTACGTTTTCACATACTCACAGAAACACGACCAACACACACCTAAAATCATGTGACATGTCCCTGATGTTCTTGTCATGGAGCTGAAGGCAACTGAATGAAACAATCTGTTTGCTGCCATTTTCAAGCTGTGACTCTGACACACACCATTGACTACAAACACACACGCACACAATACACATGTCGGATCTCACAGATCATGAACCACTGAGTGAGCTGATGCACATGCATACAAAAACAATAGACACATCCATGGCTGAGCAGCTACATTCATACAAAAACGTTCAGAGATCCATCTGCATAGAGCAACAGACCACAAAGAGGCGGTTATTGATGGCGCTCGAACAAAAGTGTCTGCCATTGATCCAATGCAAAAAGGGTTTACGGGAGAACCGTCTGTGTGTGTAGTTCTATACGTTACAAAGTTGAAGAATGAGGCAGTGAAAAAGTCGCTTTGAGATCAGCGATGGCTTTGTCTGCGAAGCGACAACACACCTGTGGGCACAACTAAAAAGCCAGTAGAGCAAATTCCTGTGCATGTGTATGTGGCCACAGGTCCTTTGTTTGAGATAGTCACATGACCAGTCTGACTTGGCGCCGTCCCCTCCCCTCTGCAGCGCTCTACTATACAATAAAACGGGCAAATGTATGAGACAACAACAACCCGCACCACGTGTCTGATTATGAACAAACACAAAATCAGTTCATGGAAACTTTGCTGGCTTAGCAAAATACTATCCTTCAAACAAAATCCAGAAAAAAACATCTCTCCTAATTAGCCGCATGTGAGCCGTAAGCAATTAAGGGAAGGGGAGGTTGATGAGATGGAGGGAGTAACAGAGGGATGAAGGGACAGATGAAGGGATGATGGCAGCAAGACAGGTGGGAGTGGAGGTGTGGGGGTGGTGAGTGGGGATCAAGTCTGTGGAAATCAATAGCGCTTATGATGATGTTATGGGAGATGTATGTGTGTGTGTGTGTGTGTGTGTGTGTGTGTGTGTGTGTGTGTGGTGACAAACATGGGAAAAAGCATTGGAACATGGGTACACAGGGTTAACGGCAAGATTGATGGGGCGTGTGGTAGCATGTCTTCTCTGCAATATGTTGTGCCACTGTAGTTTGTGGGGTAGAAGAGAGAAAGAGGCAGGAAAGGGATGGAAAGGAGGAGGCAAAGGAGAGGATGTGCAGACAAGGGGGGAAATAAAGGAGCTCAAAAATGATGAATAGAGGAGGAGGGGGGAGGAGGTACAGATAGAAAAATAAGGGACAGAAATCGATCAGTGGCAGGGGGAGGAGCACTTGTAGAGGAGATGGGAGGACACAGGAGAGAAACAGAGGGAGAGACGTGTAGAAGATGAAGGGTGGGGGGGTGATGGTGAGAGGGCGAGAGAGAGAGAGAGAGAGAGAGAGAGAGAGAGAGAGGGAGAGGCGGAGAGGGGCGGGCTGGATAGGTCCCAAGGGTGACATTTCCTTCTCTTCCCTGGTAGGATAGTCTGACAGACGACACGGTGGATCTTAACTGCCTATCCTATGTGCATGTTAATTACAGAGAGAGAGAGAGAGAGAGAGAGAGAGAGAGAGAGAGAGAGAGAGAGGGAGAGAGAGAGAGAGAGAGAGAGAGAGAGAGAAAGTCTGCTAAGGAGAATGGCACAAAGGAAGCTCAGGTGTTTCCGTTGTCAAAACAAGTCAATGGACTCAGCCTGCACAGGCCTTTAATTACAGCCTCAGAATCAGTATAGATAGTCTTACATTCCCAATCACACATATAGATCAACATACTGTTTATGTTGCAATATTGTATATCTGTGTTACTGTCGATGTGTTGTAGGCCAAAACAGCAAAACAACATCTCTGGATACATTCGGACTTCCCCAGCCCGCCTGAGGCTCTGAGGCCAAAGCCCGCTGGTTCCTACTGCAGATGTGAGCCTTTGAATATATATAGTTAGATTTTTTTCAAAAGGATCAGTAATTTCACTTCAAAAACAAGTAAGTGGTATTTGTTGGGGACTTTCTGGCTGCGGAAACACACACATTTGGTGCTCTTGCATTTCTAACAATGGAGCTCTGTGGCACTGAGGGATGACATACGTCAGATACACAAACAGTACTTGTTAGTAGATATAGTACATTCATTAGAGTCGCCATTTCAATGGATTTGTTGACGACAAGAAAAACACAGAACATCAGCGGACTTTTCATTGAAATGCTCCTGTTGAAAATGGCATAACAACGTGTTCCATATAGAGCCATAGGCAGCAGCGGTGATGAAAAAAACCAAGGCATTATGGATAGACTTTCACTGCTTGAGGACATTTTTCTTGTAGTTAACTTCTCCTTGACCTTACCAAGACCGTCAACAGCACAAAGCAGAACAATTGGGATAATGGTCTCTATTTCTCCACTAGAACAAGCCCCCGACCCAACAGCCCCGTCCAGCTCCAGCCAAGCTTCCCCAGACCGTGGCAGTGTGGCTCTTCTAATGAGTTTAGCCTTTATTAGTCTGTCAGAGGGAAAAAAAAAAAAACATTGTTTCCGCCAGTAGCAGGTCGAGATATTATTCATCTATAATTGGTAATAACCCTGTACCCCCACCCTGAGGCGGCTCAATCTCCACTGAGTAATCACTGCCATCGCCTGCTCTGCTGGAAACAGCATTATTAGGTCGATGGCGGTGTCTCTACCTCTGCTGTCTGCCAAGGTTTATTATCTGACAATATATGGCTTAAGTCCTGCGCTTCTTTTAAAACCACAGGCTGTGGAGGGAGAATCTGGCTGAGCGTATTTATCGCACATCAAATATCTCAGCATTCTGGACAGCGGAGGCTCCAAAATAAGCTCCGGCGGGATCATTTAGGCTGAGGCTTTATCAGTTTTTATGACAGCGAGGCTGGCTCTGTAGTGCAAAACACCTTTCACTTTTCAATATTTAACTGTCACCCCAACAGCTTCACCAGTTCAACAGACTGCCTCGCTTTGTCTTTGGATTCATATATTGAAAATCTACAGGAACACTGAGATTTTGTCTACGCACTGTCATATTGAAAAATGCCAATTATAATTTCACAGAGTCAAAGAGTCATATTTAATACAATTTTTTATTTTATTAATTAATCGCTTTTCTCGTGTAGGAGGTGTATTCAAATAGCTTGTTTTATCTGAGCAAAACCCAAAGACATTGAGTTAAATACCATATATTTTACAAGTGATTTTGTCAATCCACTCATAACCAACTAGACAGAATGGAGCATTCTTGGGCAGTAACATTGGAAAATTACTGCTTCCCTGATGACCTGACCTTAGCTTGCAAATGCGATGTTAAGTGTCAGATAATGGAGCTTAGACAACCACAAATTCTGTAAACTCTCAACTTTTGGGAAACACCCCCAAGCGCAATCAGGAAGTTATGCCAATACTGATTACCTCCAGATTACCTTCATAAGATTGACTTAGATCATCCATTCACACACAGAGAGAGAGAGAAAGAGAGAGAGAGAGAGAGAGAGAGAGAGAGAGAGAGAGAGAGAGAGAGAGAGAGAGAGAGTGACCTTGCTGCTGCTTAGAGCAGACTTATATTTCATCAGCTAACACTAAGAGCACACCTGCCTCACAGCTTTGCTCAGGTTCCCACATCTGCCAACGGCTATGTGCTTCATCCCTGTGAGGAGGCGTCAGGGGAGAGGAGGAAGGAAGAAAGAGGGAAATAAAAGACAGAAAGGAAGAGAAACAACAGAGTCTCGTGTGGGTTTACTCGGAGACTCTGGTACATTTCAGGGAAAGTGTAGGTGGCTTTGAACAGAAAAACCACAAAAAAGTAATGATATTGTGACAAAGAGTGGGAAAGCTCTAGACTCTACTGGTAAACCCCCTACCGAATGTAGATTTTAATTTAACACTGCAGCTTGATGCTACCCCCTGTGGCAAGTAGAGGTCGACTGACTATCAGCTTCTTCCTGCTCCAAACTTATTATACTGGATTTAAAAATCCACTATCGCCACCTCTAGTGGCAAATGTATAAACTGGTGACACGGGACTCATGTTGAGCCAACGCTCTGTCCCCATCGCCATCCAACAGTCAACCATACAAAACCTGGTGCGGAAGGAAATGGCATCATGTGCTCAAGACAATGTTATCCGCTGACAGGAGAAGTGAAACCACACCAGTGGATACTCTCAACATGCTGATCCATTCAACATTTCAGACGAAGTCATTCACTTCTGCAAGCCAAGGTTAGACTGACACACGAGCCACTGACCACGAGCCGTTACAGCATGCTAACTGATGTCGTTGGTCTAACGATGCTAAGCAAACTGTGCTGTGCGAATGTGTGAACATGCTTGTGTTTGAGGGGGTGTGTGTGGGTGCCTCGATAATTCTGACTACATGAGATCATGGATCACCCACACATGACAGATGTGTTGATTATACCGTGTTGATGACAGTGATGGTAAAAATATCTATTAGTGGTCAGGAGGAGGAATTAGATTAACCATTAGATCAACCTCCTCATCACTGATCTATTCTCACCGTGAATGCCCCTCCAGTTTGTGAAGTTGGTAGAGGAATTCTACCATGGTGCTGTGGACGCGTTGTACCTTTAATAGAAAGTGGCTGAGTTCCTCATTTAAAACGACATCCGCCACAGCAAATAAACACACTCACATTTCCCAGAGTCTCCGTCATCCCAGTTTACAACTTGCTGTGAGATCTGACTTGCCACTCATCTGCATACAGCATTCAGTAAGGCTCAGTTTGCAGTGATGTTGTTAGGTATGCTTCCTGCGTAAGTGTAGGATAAATAAAAACGCTGACAACATGGCAGTGCTGGACGACAAGTTAGAGAATGACCAAAGCTACCAATTCATCCTGAAGGGATATGAATGTGTGTTCAAACTGTCATGGCAATACATCAAATAGTTGTTGAGCCATTTCACTCTAAACCAAAAATGTCAACATCATGGTGGCAGGAGAGGAAAAGTCAGAGAATCAGATCATAGAATATTCACCCTCTGGGGAACATGAATGTCTGTACAAATTTTGATAGCAATCCATTCAGGAATTGTTGCGATATTTCAGTCTGAAGTGGAGGACTGAAAACCAACAGCACAGCACTGTCATCCATGGTAATGACACTAACACGGCTAAAAACAGCAGCACCAGAAATAGGGTCGTATTGCATTTATGAGAACATACCTCTGGGAGCTGCTAAGGAGGATGCTGCAGCATCCCTTCAACAAAGGAACAAGAAACATCAGTATGCTGGAAAGCTCTCGTCTGCACAATCACATACCGTTTCCTCAGGTTTCTATAACCTCATCCTCACCACCCGCCTCTCCTCTGTGTCTACAGGTTTCAATCCAACGTGGAAATAAATAAAGAAATTCTATGTGTGCAGTGCAAACATCACCAAGTCACTTTCTGCCCAGTGGGATTTTCTTTTAGGCATGCTGTTCAGCCGCTATAGGATCGACCTTCGACCTGGTGTTGTGCAGCACGGGAGAAAATATAAACAGCCCCTCCCTTCCCCTCGCTCTCCTTCATACCATCAAATGGCCGCCACAAAGGAAAAGAGCTGACCTTAACTGTCCTGGAGGTGTTCACACACACACACACACACACACACACACACACACACACGCACGCACACACACGCACACACAAGGATTGTCAGTACCAGGATGGCCCACTCTCCAGCTAACCCCAGAAAAAAAAAACCTATAGCTTTCATCTGCATGCAGCTGCCTTGGTGAAGAACATAACAGAAGAGAGGACAAGGCAGGGGGGACAGAATGGACAGATAGTGGAAGAAGAAAAAAAGCAAAGCACAGAGCCAATCGACTGACCGGAGTAAAACAAAGGGCTATCTGTAAAAGCCCTGGACTTCAGCCCACCCTGTGATGAGAGAACTTCGATCCCCAGGCAGGCGGGCTGCAGAGAGCTACAAAGCCCTGATGTAGCCTGTTAAGCTCCCACTTCGATTCAGCTCATTGAGCTCCATGCTGCTGATCAATTAGAGAACAGCTGAGCCAGCTGCTGACCACAAAAAACATTCTGTTTTTACTGTTTTTAAGCACAAACAGGTTCTTTTAAGACCGTGCGTGCTGCCTGTTTTCTAGGTCTTTCCATTCTATCTAATCTGAAGTCTTTCTCCTCCGTCAGTCACAGAGCCAACCCCACCCCTCCGCCATGTCACAATCTCATGGAGGCTGATGCAGCTGAAATGTTGGCATCCTGACTTATCTGGGCCCATCTGCATTAGATAAGTATGAAGCAATAAAGACTATGCTCTGGGTTTTCTTTTCCCATGGAGATACAACTCATCACCAGTGATACAGTATCACTGGAGGTCAGGCCACTGTTAGAAACGCAGCTGACAAACAGGCACATGATGCACACAACATGCCAGAACACTGAAGCAAATCTAGTCTTTTCACTATTTACCAGAGACAGAGAACCACATCTGAAACCGCACATACAACCAAAAATGCTAAAAGCCGTTAGCATCCACACACATTTTCCAGGACTAGTTGGAAAAATACGGACAGGATTAATCTGAATTTTCCAACTGGTGGCTGCTCGGTGCTGCAGCCAGCCGTGGTGTGTAGGAAAAGTGTCAACATGGAAATTTTTCCATACAGGCAACCTCAGCTTACCGTGAAAGGAGCTACACAAGCAAACAGCATCATATGGCAAGCGCTTGAATACACTTCTCATCTCTGTGTATGTTTGTGTGTTTCTGTGTGCCTCTATGAGAGACTCACCCATCCTCCTTGGGTCTGGATCCAGGGCTGGATGTGGATGTCCAGGTAGACCGTCATCCACTCTATGATCCTGCCCACCAGCGGACTCATCTCCTTCTCCACGCACTCTACGCACAGCGCCCCTCCGAAAGCAAAAAGCCCTACTATGCGGCCCCAGTTGACTCCATCCCGGAACACCTCATCCATCACGTTCTCGAAGCTTTGGTAGGCTGTGGCCGGCGTGATGTGCAGCTGGTTGTGCAGATCGCTGAAGGCGCGGGCATATCGCAGCTCAAACTCGTTGGCCGAGTCACGGAGGGCTTCTTTGACCGAGTCCAGGCTTGTCGTGGATGGCAACCGTTCCTGCCGCAGCGGGGACGCTGGAGGGGTCCCAGGGCTCATGCCGTTAAAAGTCCCGTTGGCGTGCGTTGCTACCTGCTGTTCCTCTCCCAGTCCTGCCTCCTCCCCTCCATCAGTCCTGTTTGGAGGCTCTATGAGTCCCATGTGGTAGAGAGGATAGTTTCTCTGGGAGAGTTTATAATTTATGTAGAAAACCACCAGTTCTCTGTTTTGAGACATTTTGTGTTTAAATAGGTTTTTCCTCTTTACCCCGGTCCGTCTCTGCTCCCCTCTTGGTTGAGCCTTGCTGTGTTAGAGTGAACACACTGTGCGAGGCTTTCTCCTTGCTTCTCCTCTGTTCAGACCACCATGGTCAGCTGATATCCAGAGGACACGTGGGGGGTGAAAACCAAACCTACACAAGGCTGACAAATCAGCTCAGGTCCTGTAGAGAGACAATGAAACAACAATGAAAGGTCAAAATCTGGACGGACTAGAGAATGCTGTGATTGTGTGTGTGTGTGTGTGTGTGTGTGTGTGTGTGTGAGGAAAGGGGCGTGTGCAGGGATGGCTGTAGACTTTCAAATTAAATTTGGACAGGTAGGGTCAAAGTGCATTTCTCTAATTGGGCTGCTACATATGGAACAGATGGCAGTGATATTAATGAGAAAATAGCAGAGCGAGTGTGTGTGTGAGAGGAGTGGGGGGGGGTGGGGAGGGTGGAGACAGTAAGGAAAGACAAAGGGCGGTGTTAGGAAGGTGAGGTTTTGGTGAGGAGAGATCAAAGGGACAGTCTGAGCTTTAAGGTCCACACAGTCGCCCTGTCCTAATCAGTGACCTCTGACCTTCAGTCTGGACTTTTAGGCACTGTGTGTGTCTCATCTCTCAGCTGTCTCTGTTACTGACACACTGATCTGCACCACCATATATCACCATACAAGACTGCCTTTAAAGCTGATGACTTATTATCTCAGTATTGGTTTGAACGTATTAATACTCATTATCTACATTGGCCTCATCACTGCTTCATTATGAAGGTGTGAACGCAGGTGTCTGAAACACTAAATAAACTCTAAGATGACTCGAACCTGACAGCAGTTGCTGGTTGCCACTGCCAACCCTCTCAACGATAAATTTTGCTCTTCATCTGCCCTACTGTAGCGTTAGTTGTTGCACTAAAATTAAACTACTTTGCTTGCAACATTATTGAATTTCCAGTGTACATAATGCAGTGAACTCTTACTGAACTCCGAGCTGAAAACTCTATTAGCAAACATATTTCAGGATATCTTGAGTAATACTGTGGTTTAGCATTGATGTATGGCAACAACTACAGTCCTGCTTTAACACACACACATGAATTTACCCTTGACAGCAGTCTGGTATGAACGGGTCAAATGCAGGTTGAATATTTGATACCTTTGTTAAAAACTGTCTGTGTGCAAATGTATTGGAAACAATGATGGATATAAGAACCCCCATATTGGTACTGTAAATAAAAATCAATGTAAATCCACTACTGCTTGAAAATAAAAGCGTGATTAAGTATGCAGCTGCTGAAAAAGAGGAAACATGATGGTTAAAAAGCTGAATATCTATATCTACAAACACATTCATGTTAGAGGTGCAACGATTATCGCTTCGTCAACAGACAGGAAATCCAACTGGCAACTATTCTGATAAGTAATAAATTAAGTCTGTCATTTTTCAAGCAGAAATAACAAAAACATTGTCTGGTTCGCCCTCTTGACTTGAAAGGATTTGATGCTTTTCTTTGCCATACATGATGAGGAAACTGCGTATCTTTGGCTTTGAACTGTCGGTCAAATAAAACAAGGAATGTTTCTCCTTTGGGCGTGGAAACTATAAGAGACATTTTACACAATTTTCTTCCCTTTTTTTTTATTTAAAAAAAGAATCATGAAAACAATGTGTAGATTAATTCACTAAGAAAAGAACTGTTCAGCCCTCAAATGTTTAAAAAGTAGTTTGTTTTAATTATTCTAAAAAGCATGTATATGTTAATTAGTAGTTATATGCAATCTGTGTCTATCAACACAAGTCTCCCATCTGCCTTCTGACACGATCTTCAAATATTCTGGCTTTGAGCCCAGTGATAAAAGCCTTTCCATCATCCTCTGCTGTCACTCATCATTCTCTGTGAATGTCGCCATGAAGAGGTGTATGCAGGTATACAGAGACGAGGGAGGACCATGACCGACCGATGATCCCAAACTGTCAGCCTATCATCATGTGAGAACCTGACCTTTCCGACAACAATATTGACATTTAAGATGATAAAAAGGTTGGACCTAATACTTGGTGTGTGAGACAGACGGAAGGAGAGCTCCATGCAAATTGAGTCATTATTACATAACGCATGAACTATTCTTCCTGACAGCACAATGGACGCCCGATACAGTCTCTGCTGGTTCCTGGCCGATCAAGCGCTTCCAACCAAGTTTCATCAAGTCCAAAAACTCCAACTTCTTACACACATAACGTCTGCAAACTATTTGGGCCATAACTAGTAGTCAAAGACGCAGAAAGAGCCTGATCCAGCGGATGAAGAGCCACAAGGCACCAGTGTTTACAATGGCCACATGGTCCCAAGCTCCCAACACGTGGCTCGTGCTTAAACAGCACTGA
Organism: Chaetodon auriga; assembly: GCF_051107435.1. NCBI lineage: Eukaryota > Metazoa > Chordata > Actinopteri > Chaetodontiformes > Chaetodontidae > Chaetodon > Chaetodon auriga. The sequence continues at coordinate 23,838,271 of NC_135083.1, read as the reverse complement.
TGTAAACACCACACAGCTCCTACAGGAACACCACCGAGTCACGACGAAATGTAGCACCTAAACGCAACATTTGCAGCAACAGTGGCTCAAATATTAACTCAAATAAAGCAAAGTGAACGCTGTGTCCGTGTTTATTACGGTGGAATCTGGACTGTCACTTACAGATAAAGAAAGCTATGCGCGTGAGGGAGTCTGTGCTGCCTCTGTGGGCTGTAGATGTTGGTCGTGTCAGCCCCATCTGTGTTTCGATATATATCTCCATATTAAACATTTATTCCCATTTCGATCGCCGTCTCTGGTGTGTAGACTATGTAAAATGTGAACATAAGCGCCTTACCAGCAATCCTGAATAAAATGACATGGAGTAATCCTCGGCTCGCTCTCCGTTTCCCTCAGTCAAAACGTCCCGAAGCTGTCTGTCAATCAGTCTGTCTGTCTGTCGCTCTGTCTTTACAAACGCTGTCAAAATCCAAGTGTGTAAAGCAACCACTTTGTGTAAGGAGTGTGTACGTTCGCACGTCGTCTCCTCCTCCTCCTCCTCCTCCTCCTCCTCCTCATCCGTCCCCCCGCCTCTCCGTTCTCTGCATGCCCAGCCCTCCTCTATTACGTAACACGACGCCTTCGGAAATGTCTGAATCTCTGGATCACGGTCGTGTGGAGAATCCTCGCCGATGCTGGCCTTTAAATCCAGGACTGCACAGATGATTTAACTCGATCTAGTGCTCCAACCCGGGACGAAATTATAGCGTTTCCTATGCTATGCTGCAACCCGACAAACAGCGTGCGGCACAGTCTCCCACACTGATGTTTCGATTCTGTGTACATAACTAATGGGGGTCGTATGTCTTTGTGTCATTATAACATTTTAATTGTTGCACAGTTTACCAGTTATTTTGCTTATCACATTAAGTAAAATATAAAGGACACCTCTCTTGTCTGTACTGTCTCTGCGCATCAAATGAACTGTGCGCCTCATCGCTTTATCCAACCAGCATTTTGATATTTGCAGTCAAAAGCACACCTCACAAATTGAATTTACTAACGGATGAACGGGCTTCGTAGGAGCCCCTGAAGGCAGCACATTGGGCTAAAGACCTTTAATCACAACGCATAAAAAAGCGACACCACCCTCTGTTCCTGCTCTCAATAGACGTGAACGCATAAGCGATAAGCATTTCAGAACTACTTCTTAAGCAAAGCCGTACAGACAGAACAGCTCCGCCTGGACGAGCGGACCGTAGGCGATTCCCTGACTGTCTACCCCAACGCGGGACTATCCCCGGTCGGCACTCTCCCGCTAGCCAGACTATCGAGCCCACCGACATATAACGGAGCTAGTTATCTTTTTTTATGTTAGTTTTTTGTTACGTACAAGTGTATTTGACATATAATTAGTGACATATTGTTTCAAATACACCTACAGTATGACCATTAGCCTATGAATTGACTTTGTCGTTACGTTTTAACAAGTGGTGGATAAATCCTCTTTCCGTTTCCGTTAACAACATTGCTAACTTGTACCGCAGAGCTAACGAAAACTCCGGACCATTCTATAACTCCCGACCATTTATGCGTGTAGATTCTATAACTCCCGACAATTTATGCGTGTAGAAAAGAGCGAACAACAACTCCGGACTAGCAAACCAGTCCTATTACTGGCCAAGAACGTCCTGTTACTGGCATTACTGCCGCTTCGACTGGCATACTCCGCCGTCGTTTTATCCAGTAGTGTTATTCTTACTGGAGTGGTGTTAAGAAATAATACGTGTGCCAATACATAATATATGCTATAAATGACACGAATACGTGAAATATAATCAGGGGGCAGTGTATATATATGATAATACGTGAAATATAATCCGGCGGGATAGATCGTCTAAACCACCTGGGGCTACGCGTCCGTGAGCGAACTCAGTTGGGAGTCTCCGTCTATCTACCCCGTAGGCAGCTAACGCTACAGGCTACTGAAGATGGCTGTCACTGTCATGCACAGGCTTCATTCGTCAACTGTAAACCTACAAAGGTGTATTTACAGTGGCAAAAACATTTAGTGCCGTTTTCGAATATGCTTTGCATTAAATAGAGTGACATTTAGCGGGGAGAGCTAGCAGGAAACACAATGATAGCTACGCATTCTTCCAAATGTGTCGACCTCCTTCCTGAGTATAGCTGGATTCAGACAGGAAAATCCACCCTCTCTACCATCCTTTCTCCCATAATTCCGCCAACGCAACAAACACAGTCATTAGAATCACATTCGCAGACTGACCAGAAACTCTTACTTGTAGGATGGTCTCCATGAAATCATGTCTGCTGGCTCACAATCCAGACCCCGGCAGGAATAATCCTATCCGTCATTGCTAGCCTGTCTGGCTAACGCCGACGGAGATCACCCAGCCAGCTACTGGCTACCACAGATCCGCCCACAGCTACGTTCCTGACGTAAGTTCACGCCAGAAAGATGACAGGTTTCATCCAGCGTGGAGTCTGCAACAAATGCATTAGGGATAAATGTTCTCCTTCACCAGAGAATGGTATTTCTGAGTCACTCCCCGACTTTTTATGAGGGCTAGCTAGGCCGGCTAGCAGCAGGGAAGTTCCAGCTAGCGTTAGTGGGAAATGTTACCAGGCTAATGGTAGCGCTAGCTGGCTAGAAGTGAGCCAGTGTATTTGTTGGGGGTCTGACCAACTGACTCACATGAATTGTGTAAGTTGATAGTTGAGTTAAAATGTCACACTCCCCATTGTTTACCCATGTAGTCCCTGGTTTATAGATTAATAACATGGCGTTCATATGATTTGTCTTGAAAACAAAGGATGTGAGAGGTCTCCATGGTAACCTTTGTTACCCCAAAATGTAGCGCGCCTCAGGCCAACCACCAGTTTGAGCACAGTGCCACCCTGTGGACATCTTTATATAGACACACTGGAAATCCCTCTCAAATGCCACAAGGAAATTAATTAACAGCCAAATGACTTACTTTAAACACACACGAGGCATTGTGAAGCAGACTTATGGTTAAAGAAAGCAGGTTAAATCCAAGCATCAGCAAACATGCCGGGCTTAAGTTGGCTTTAGGACCCTTGGCCAAATCACATCTTGTCTTGTCATAGCAGGAAAAGCACAAGTAACAACATTTATGATGGCTCCATTTCGTTCAGTTGCCCAGATTAACCACAATGTTCATAGCCACAGCTCTGGAACTGGAAAACCTTGATCGCAATGTGTTTGCCAAGTCAAAATGTTCCACATGAGACAGCTCTAAACCACTTTAAAACTGAATCCATAGTCACTGGAGTGGATTAGAATTCAGATTTATTGATACTTCACCAAATGCTTGGAAGATTACATCACAATATTATGTATAGAACCGTATAGCACTTTCATTTCTATGTATCTTACATTGAAAACTTTACAGTCTGCATTTTTTCATTTACTGTATATATATATTTATATATTCCCTAGCTTTAGGGAAGAAAAGTAGACATCCATAGTTGCGAGGGAAGGAATGCTTCTCAAAAAATATTTAAATGCACTTTAAATAATTACATACATCCTTCTTTAAAAAAGAGGCATGGAATAAACTACGAAGGAGCCAGGATACAGCGATTCCAGTATCTCCGTGGATGCGAGTTTTGGTTTCGCCTCCGTTCCTGAACCTTACGGTTGAACTCTACTGTTGAATGTGACACAACACTGATGGGCATTCCAACCACGCAGAGCAGGCTGGCACACTGGGCGGTGTTAATGCACGAGCAAACTGTTGGTAACAAATGTGCAAAAGAGTGTGGGAAATAGACAACCACTGTGTCGGAGGGCCAATTGATGGATAGGCGGAGGATTTTATGAGCCTGCAATTCTAAAGCCAGGAGGGGTTGACTCCATGTTAAGTCCTTCAGTGTAAGGCTTACTGGGTCAACACACAAGGGAATGCATGATAGAGGGAAGTAATCAGCCTTTCAACCAACCTTTCATTGTAAACCTGCAATCAACCTGAAAAAATAATCATAAAAGAAATTAAAGCATGTGAGCAAAATAAATAAGTAAAATCTCATCGACAGGCAAGAAATGATAAAGATGACGGGGCGGTTGTGTCACAGAGAGCAGAGACCTCACAAACACAGCTGCATTGATCTTTGATAGTGTTGTAAGAGATGCAGGTTGTTTTCACCTGCAGCTGAGAGTTTCAGTCTCCCCAACAATGGCAACAGCCGCGTCCATATAACACAGACATGAGAGGGAACATAAACATTAAAGTGACGAACAACGCTTTGGGATGGGCACTGATACATGAGGGTTCAGATATTACAACATATTTTGATTAGATCACCAAACTCACAATAAGGGTGACACTGACAGTGTCGTCATTTTTCTAACAGGCACAGGCGGCCAAAGGAGATTTTCAAAAAGGAAACAAAAGCTTCATCAAATTCAGTGGTATCGTTCATTTGCTTTCAGCATGTAGATATATTCTTTTTCTGTTAAGTATTAAAAAAACAAAACAAACAGAAAAACAAAATCCGGTACAGGGTTTGCAACAATATCAATAAATTATGCGTTTATAGTTCCTTTCTAGTCATTACAGTTTGAGATGAGAGTCGGGGGATGTTGAATGACTACAGTCAGCAGAGAGTGCTGGTCACAGTGCTGTTCATCCCCGAGAGAAAGAAGGGAGGGAGGGAGGGAGGACCGGTAAAGACTTTTCCACAAGCTGAGTGCCGTAGAAAAGCTGAACACTTAAATGCAGAGTCCTGAACTGAGACAGAAAAGCTACAGTCTTTGTCGTCGTCCTCCTGACATTGCAGCCCCTCTGTAATCCTTCCCCATCCAAAAGAGGGGAAAGCTTCTCACGTGTCCACTTGTGATCAACTCATCAATGTCCCCGGTTATGTCCATTTCTCCATCTGTCCCTCCACCTGACCCTGCACCCCACTCATTCTAGGACATCAGAGTCCGGGCGTGTGCCGCCTCGGGAGCGGCGATGCGGAAGACGGAGCCGATGCGCAGGAAGAAACGCCTGAGAACGGCCCGCAGCTCGGGGATCAGGTCAAACTGCATCATTTCACACAGGTGGGGGTAGTAGCAGGAAGCATGGGGCTTGAACTGGAAAAGAAGGAGGAAGAGGAAAAAATGGAAATGAGCATCACAATTCAACCAAGACACATACTGCAGGTGCTTTAATCCCTGCTCACCTGACTGTCTGCCAAAGCTGTGAGCTGTATATTTGGAAATATCAAGACTATAGATGACAGAGAAAGGATGGGCGGTGTGGGCGCTGCCGGGAGGCCGCAGAGCTCACAGCAGGGCGTTACTTTAATGTGTCGAGAGGCCATTTGTATCTTCACTGATGTGTTTTTGCTGCTTTTTGGAGCAATTTCATTGAGTTACGAAATTGCATTCAGGCAAATAAACACAATTTGTAGCACAAAGATTTGTTTTAACAACTTGAAGAAAAACCCCAAATTCACAGCAGCTCTTGCACAAGATAACGGTGCCGGCCAGTCCACTCTAACAATACTGCTTTAATTCTTGTTGATGCAGTGGTTTGCGTGGTATTGGCACTTTCCTCTAAAGCTGGCTGCGAGGCATCAACATTTCCTGCTGCTTCAAGCTGTGTGCTGGGTTGTTTTCTAGCAAAAAACTGCCATAGTTTTGGCCTAAATGCCTTGGAAAGAAACCCTGAATCATGGGCTGCCATGAATCATCAGTGAATCATGCGCTCACACAGAGAGGGCATGATTCATAGGTGACAGCTTACAAAAGTGTTTATAATCACAACAATATGAAATAAATAAAAAAAAGGAGATATAAACAGGTTACATACATTTTGACCCTGTCACCTTTAACATATGGACATTTTTTTTTTTTTAGCCCAGGCCTCTCTTTAATCTGATCCTGGTTCAGATTTAATCAAATGTTTAATGTTTGCAAATACAGGTTTGAGTCCTGCTTTTTCAAGCTCGTCCTTTCCATGCACTAAATATAGTAGACCTCCAACTAATGTACACTGTGTAGTTAGAAGAACAGTGTGTGTGTGTGTGTGTGCGTGTTTGTGTGTTCCTGCCTTGTCATCGGGCAGCCGTAGCGTCCTGGTGAGCAGCAGCATCAGCAGGCTGTTCCAAGCCTCTCTGTGGCTCTCTGAGGTCAGACTGATGAAGTAGGCCAGAGCTTCATTGCACACCCTGAGAGACCACCCAGCACACACACACAGCGTTACGACCAACACAACACTGATGCACCTCCAACACTGCACAGGCAGAGGGCTTCAGTCTGTGCGGGAGAGCGGGCCAATGCTACACATCCTGAATTAAGCCCCCACTTAATTAATGATTAACACCACACATAAGTATTGTTGATGTAAGACATGAGTCAGCTGCTCCAGCACAGCTGCTCAGTGACGGTCACGACAAGGTGATTTGTACCATGCCGATATATACACGCACGGTGTACACCTCATAAATATATAATGAGATATGAGCTATGTGTCAAAACAGCTCACTGAACACGGAGCAAACACCAGTACTGCACTTTCTGTGACACGGTTGGTGCTTACTTATCCAATACTCAATGTTTAACCAGGAAATCGCACTCTGGCATTATTTTGAGGTCGTGGACGTGAGCCACTGCAGTAACACTTGCGTCAACTATGCTTTTTACAAGGCATTTAAAGGGCAAGTCTGGTGATATTCCATATTTTTCTTACTGACACATCAAAACCAACAACCAATGATGACCATTAAACACAGCCACATGATGCGCTGGGTGACATGTTCCTTCATTACAGTGAACACACACATCCACCATCCTGCTGCTGGAAAAGCTCACAGAATGCATCAAATCTGTGAAACAAATATACTTTCTGTTCTTGTTTGAGGAAGCAGCCTGTTGCTGTGTGAAAAACTGAATGATCACGTCGTATGTTGTACTCACAGCAGCAGGCGTGTCTGGATGTCAGGCCATGAGTCCTGCAGCTGGGGGTCAGAGTACATCCTGAACAAAATCCTCAGGCTGCAGGCAAGACTGCTGGTCTCCTGCTTCAATAAGTTGGGCTTGGATTTCCCTTTAAAGCCTGAGGGCGGAAGAGAGAGACATTCAGTGGTTTCACAAAAACAAAACCAAAGCAGAAGCTACTGCAGCGTCCCTGGATGATTGTGGCCTTTGCTGCATGTCTCGCTCCTCTCTCTCGTCCCTCATTTCCTCTCTGGATCTCTGTTGTTTCGATCAGATTCACAGACAAAAATGCCACAATCCCCCTGGTCCAAGTCTGGCCAGGGACCTTTGTTGCATGTCTTTATCTGTCTCTTTCCCGATTTCCCATCATCTCTCCACCATCAACTCTAATCAAGGCTAAAAATGTCCAAAAAACACCAAACAACAACAGGAGGAGGGACCGAATGTGCAAAAACAGATGTAACTTATTACCAAAATGATCATCCTCTGTGAATGAGCTGAATACTCACAGCACAAAGAATGGATTTTTAGAGGACCTTGTAAACATTAATCATTTTAGAACCAGAAGACTTCTTAAGATGGTGAGGTCAGACAATTTATTCTAAAACCCCGTAAGACTGTTTCAGGACCTGGTTTGAGCAGATGATGGTCTGATAACTTTGACATTTCCTACACAAAGTTACATGTCACATATGTACAGAACAAGTGCATACAATTTACTGAACTGAAACACCATGGAGGATTTGTTTTGTAGTTACCTGCCCTCCAGAGCGCTGTCCTCTGTTCGTTGTTGGAGTTGAAGTCCTTGGCGAAGGTGTGCGACTCCAGCAGACAGTCGAGCAGCTTGAAGAGGTGTGCAGAAGTCATGTGTCTGTACATACCCTGATCTGGAGCCAGCTCGCCTCCCTCAGCCTCCGACTCCTCCAGAGCATCTCGCTGACAGGACGACATTTTTACACTTTACTTTAGCTCGGTATATCTGATTACTTAAGATTACACAGAGCTGTGGCTTGGTCTGATCTCACATATGATCACTTCCCCATAGTTCAGATTAGTAAGCAGCATTTCAGAGAAGGCCAAGAGCAAAGAGAACCCTCTTTGTTCCTCTATTTCACTCTTTCTGTAACTCATTTTCCTTAAATACTGTCTAAACAAATGCTGTGAGTTAAAGGCAACGTTGGGATAAAGATCAGTCCATGTGGTAGCTGCTGGAGCCTACCTGTGCAGCAGCCATGTTCTCAGCATCCTCTTTCTTGCTGGTTGCTGGGTAGAAGACAATGTTGTCTATGGTCTGGATGAGTTCGAGCTGTACCACACATTTAATCAGCAGCCCTGCAAACAGCTTCTGGTCTGACACTCCTACAGAACAGACAAACCCGAGAGGGTGTAGAGATGTGAGCAGGTAAGGGGAAAACTGACTGTGGCACTCAGACTTAACAGAGGCAGTCAGTAAAAATGTTTTTCATGTAGATTTTCAGGTTGAATTTGAGTCTGCAGTGGGTGTGAGTGTGTGTGTACTCACTCGCATTGGACTTGCCCTTCCAGGTGTCGTCGCTGGACATCTGGCTGTGCCCCCTCTCAGACAGAGCTCTGTCGTAGCTGCTCTGGGACTGGCTGTCAAAATCAGCATCCTGGAGACGTTAAGCGACAAACATTGAGGACATTCACAGGTTAGTGAGGAGCATGAAGCATCTGCTGAGCTGCTGCTGTGCATACTGTGATTACTGCTAACAGGTGTATTTGTTTATGTTCTTACAAAATGTTTGCCATCTCCAGTTTCCTCTTCCTGTCCAGTCGGTCGCCAAGTCAACAAACTGATGAGCAAAGCAAAGAGAAGGGCAATCAGGTGTTGTGATAACTTCCATCCCGTCTCTGCAACACTAAAGCACTTTGATTTACATTAGCCTTAATTCGTTTCCCATTAACTTCCCGCTGAGAATACTGTCTTCAGAACAGTTAGGATGAATTAAATAACAGGCTGAATGAGATGTTAACATGCAGTTTCATTACCCCTTTCGAGCTGAGTGAATTGAAACCGAATGAGCCGAATCCCTGCGTGACAGTTCAGCAGTTCAGGACTTACGCGTGAGGGCTGGTGTTCTGGAAGATCTCCAGCATGCAGGAGCAGGTGATGTTCCAGACCTCGGGGCTGAACTTCTCCCCGTTCAGAATCACCAGATTCTCCAGACAGTTGGTCCCCGACCGAGCCAGCTGCTCGTTGTCTGCAGAGGAGAAGTGAGAGCTTGAAAACACGTCTGCCACAGAATCCTGTTACCACAGCTGAACGCTTGGACTGTGATACCGAACACCCACCTTGCCTCACACACCACTGTAGCTGTGTGAAAATGTCAGCCAGCAGGATTTCACTGAGAGGCTCATAAAACTGGGTGAACACGTCGCAGATGGCATACAGTGCATGGTTACACGTTGTCGTCATCCACTCTGTTTTCTGGAAGCAAACATGAAGCAAACAGAAGTTGATGTAAGACAGGCTTTTAAAACGCCCTGCCTTTCAGTCTGTATGTGTGCATCAATTGTTGACAGATCTTCTGACTATCTCCAAATCACAAAAGAGGATATCCTTCAAATGTTTAAAACATAAACAGCCATGGGCCCTGACGGCCTGCTGCCAGTGACCTCTGACCTCTGTCTGCTGCTCGGGGAGCTTCATGTTGTCGAAGATGCGGAAGACGATTCTGAAGAGGTCGTGCCACCAGTGCTTCTCGAAAGTGTGACCGTAACTCTTCATGATCTCAAACATGACTGTGAGACCTCTGTCAGAAGAAGACAAACAGTTCATGCATCAGTCTGGATGCTCAGAGCTCTGCAAACAGCAAGATCAACGGGGACACAAAGAGACGAGACGCTTCCATCCTGCTTCTTTCCACTGCACCCCTGTCGTCTTTTTAACTGATATCCCAACACACTTTAGTCTTAATTCATGTATTTAAAAGCCTAAATGCCAGGTTCCAAGCTAAATACAGGTGTTTGAGAGAACTAGAGAACAAAACAGGTGTAACAATGTGCACAGTCAAAATTCAATCAAGAAAAAAATCATAGACATGGTTCTTTTCATTTAAATGCTTTCTATGTGTAGAGTCCAAAATGTGGAACAGCTCACTGAGTGTTTCTAAAGAGAAGTTTAAACTTCTTATTAGAGGAAATAGAGGCGGGTGAATGTACTTTGTATTTCAGTGAAAATGAAACGACCTTTAAAAAGCCAAACGTGTCCTCCTCAGGACCGAAGGTGACACCTTCAAATGTCTTATTTTGTCAAAGATATTCCATTTCTAATATTATAAAACACAGAAAAGAAGCAAATGATTATATTTAAGGAGCAGCTGGACCCAGCAGAGATTTGGCAGTTTTTCCTTATTAAATGAAAGAAACAATTACTCAAAATGATCAAAATTGTTGCAGATCAATGTTGTTCTAATAGATGAATACATATAATAACACCAACAACACTGACATCTGCATGTTAACTGTCACTTACTGTAAGTCTGAGAACAACTTCTCTTAACTTTTTATCCAGTCATGCTTCAGTTTTATGCAAAACAGCCTGTTTGTGTTACATCCTACTATTTAGTTTGTCTTCTTTAATTTATTTTTATATGTCTTGTCTTTGCAGATGGGAGCAGGTCAAGCACTAGAGGAGACAAAGTTTTGGAGGACGTGTCCATGTAGCAGTGAAATGACAGCATGAGCTTCACTCTGCGGCGAGCTGTTTTTCTACCTGGTCCGAACATCCAACTTGCAGCGGTTGATGATACAAGAGAGCTCGAACAGAATGGGAAACCAGCCGCGAACCCACACCCGATCACCAGGGGCAACATTCATGTCATCACTGGTGTATTCCCTCAGGGTCTGGACAGGGACACAGCAGGACACAATTTCATGAAGTGTAATATCGCATAATCATGTTTGAAGACAGCACATAACACAAAGATGGACAGGCGCCATTACTGCGTCACACAATTGCCTTTTTATTGAACCAGTAAAGTCTCAGCTGAGTCGCTCCCACCTGTGGCCTTTCGGAGACGTATTTAGCACAGTGTCGGATGAGTCGGATGGCCTCCATGCTGGTGTCAGGAAAAGCTGCGTTACACACAAACTCTGACAGGCACTTCACAGCATCCTGGAACGAATCAATAGCAGCTGCAAAGTGCTCCTGGAAGGTGTTCACTGAGGACAGAGAGTAAGAAAACCAGGATCAGCTCGTTGCTGATTTGATTTGTTGTAGCCTGGTGCACACTGGAGGAGTTTCAAATCTTAGCAGCTTTTAGAAACACCAGAAAAATCAGGATGTAGGACCACACACTTGGTGTTTATACTAAGGGATTTCAGAGTGGTGATTCCAAAATCTGCCCAATTATCTTCGAATGTGGGGCCAGCTTAACGGTATGAAACCTTCATTCTCACACTCTCATAAAGCTATGCAGGACTGAGGATCCAGTTTGGCACAAACCGCCTCCGTCGCCTGTTCTGCATCACCTGAGCAGACAGCTGCAGTCATACTCACTGACAATGTGCCCCGTGGTCTGGAAGGCCAGCTCCACTATGGTCTCATCGTGATCGGAGGCTGCCTGGTGAAACACTGAGAAGATGTTCTTCCACCCTGAACGGATGTTGGCCGCCTGGGAGTTTACCATCTGAGCCACACACCTGATCACCATGTCCTTGATAGTGGGGGACCTGTGGTGGGGGGAGGGGGGATTATTAAACACTCACTACAATGCGTACTGCATCTAATAACCACTATGCTACTCTATATATCTACTGGATATAACTCATTAGTGCCCAACCACTGTCACTCCTATGACCCTGTAGCTTTTTACTATACATACCTATAGACGACTTATGTACTAAGAAAGAACAGACCCTCAATATTCTCAATATTCTTTACCTGTTCTTCTTCATGATGTGCTCAAAAGGCCTGAGGAAGTCCTTCTGGAAGCGGAAGTTGGCCAGCTCTCCTTTCTCCAAGAACTTCATGGAGAGCTGCCTCAGTGAGTCCACAGCAAAGATGGCGACATCCTCATTGGGGTTACAGCCCACCTACAGGAAGCCAGTCATCAGAGGAGCTCAGCGATGCATCGTTTGGTCAGTACGTGAACTGGACAATCCTGATTAAACCTGCATTTCCTGATTCTTTCTGGCCATTTAGGGGAAGCACCACAAGCTATATTCTTCTGTATTCACAGTATTCTTTCTCCCTTTATGCCTGTTTTTGGTCTCCACCAATTCCTCTCTGGCTGCTTTAGCTGCTAGATGGAGCACTTTATTCATAAGCTAATAACTAGCTTTGCATGTCTGCTGTCTGGTGCTGAGCAGGTAGTACAGTGGGGGTTTTTTTTTTTAGCTGAAAAAGATGAGATGAGCTGTAAGACTGAACCAAAACAAGGAAAATCGCGATTGATAAAAGCTAAGCGCTAAAATGCTACAAACAGCTGGGAAAAACGTCTCTGGGGTTTGTTAATATGAGCGACCTCTTCCACATTACACAGTCATTCTTAGTATTTAAAAATATCGATTAGAGTAGCTTCAAGTCTGATACAAGAGATTCTAGTAAATGTCAATATTTCAGCAATAATTATTGAGTGACAGATTGTCTTTGTATGTTTCATGTACTTAAAGCTGGGTGTTCAATCTCAGGCCCAAAACATGCTCCACTTAAGAACACTAAACTAACTGAGAGTGTCTGGCTTGCAATAGCAAACACACAAACTCTGCAGACATAATTAGCACTGTGTCATCCCGCTGCTGCCTCCCACACCACCCCTCACTGACACACATGAGATCGTGGCTCACGCTTCTGCCTGCTGAAGAATTTTCAGCTGACACGCTTTTAAAACCCAAACTGTGCAAACCCTCTGCTCCACCGACCTTATTGAAGTGGTCTCCGATGACCTGCCAAATTCGAGACCACTGCAGCCTGATCCGGTTCATGTTGTAGTAGGAGATTTCTACAATCTTTTGTAAACTGAACATGCGCGGCTGGTGTGTCGAGGCCAGCTCATCCATGGATACTGCACACAGCCACCGCACAAAGTCCACTGGAAACAAAGGAACAGTCACACACAATGAATTATTTCCCTTTCTTTGTAACACACTCAAACGGAGATGCCGGACATAAGGACGAACACACGCTCACCGATCGCATTCCCGTCTAGTCTGGTGGAGCCAGTGAAGATCCTGCAAATAAAAAAGCAACTTTATTATCTGTAGGGAACAGAGATCTTCATCATGTGTTCAGTATGTTACTCATGTCCAGTATCTGACCACAGTCTCTTTTCTTACCTGTCCACAGCGACCACCACACTCTGAGAGCTGGTCTCTCCTACTGACTCCTGGATGTGAGCCATCTGTCTCTTGTCCTGACTTCCCACGAGGTTTCCTGCGTCACCAAACACGTTTAGCACAAGCTAATGTAAACATTCATCAGACATACAACAGGTGCATGAGATCTTTAAAAGCACACACACATTCCCAGTGTGTGTGTGTAAGTGTATCTTACCCAGCCCCAGGGGCATGAACTCCTCTGTGCCAGAGGGTAAGCCCTTGATGCCAGCCTCCTTGTCCCGGACCACCCCTGAGATGTAGCGTGTCTTTACCCCTGTGCCGATCAACTGGGCCAGTTCCAACTGACTGATACACCTCAAGATCTACAACACAAATGTAAAAACCACAAATAACTTTCAGCCTTAACTTTCAACTGCCTTAGTTTCATTTAGGTGTCCTGAATAAACTGGCCACTGTTGCTCGTTATCTGTAATCTTATCAATCCATAATAGATGAATATTTGTCTGTGTTACTAATGCTCATCAGTCCTTGGAGCAGGGAGTCACCTCATGCCAGGAGTTGCCCAGGTAGTTGCCGTCAGTGTGGGCCACGGTGATCAGGGTCTTGATGGTGTCGATGTTCTTCTGCTTCATCTCAGTGATGCTGGAACTGGCCGTCAGCAGCGTGAATCTGGCCAAGGCTTGGACATACGCATCTCGCTCCAACTACAGACAGGAAAGCCGGTTACTGCACGGTCACATTCTCATGCTGTTTTAAACACTAGGAACACTGAGCCAATTACACATGATGAACACCGCTTCTATATTAGGCTCCATTTGTGTGTTAAAGAGCACCAGACCTGCATGCTGAAGATGCAGGCGATCCTGATGGCACATCGAATGCCCTCCAGACACAGTGAGGCCACCTCTGGGTCGTCACAGTCCTGCAGTCCCACACTGAACGCTGCCAGCAAGGGGGTCCACGCCAGCTGCAAAACACAGACGTTACAGGCAGCTGTACATTTCCAGTACATCCACATCTGATATTTCACTTGCTGTAACAGTTTGCCTCTATTCATCGCACAGTGTAAAGCTCTGGTTCAAGCGAGTTGGGAATGTAAAGTAAAAAACCACAAAGTAACACCTTGAACATGGGCCTGACATGCTCCAGGTGTGTGGCGCTGAAGAAGGGGGCCTGGGCGTGGCTGACTGCCTCCATCAGAGCTTTAGCCGTCTTCGCCATCTGCTCCATCTCCATGTTGTACAGCAGACGACGCTGCTTCTCACTGGCTACACCTGGAGGGAGGAGAACATACATGTCTCTGATGTTTGAGTTTGAGTAGTGCCAGGTGCAGAGCCTGGAGGACACCTGTTCAGAAAACACACTTCAGAGAAAACCGTTTTCTCTGAGTAATCCTGACAGAAAGTGTTTGAAAGGTGACAAGTACTCACTCTGCTTGGTGGACTTTGGGGTGATTGAGAACTCTTTGCTTTCCTTCATGGCAATCTTCTTGCCCGCAATCTCATCGTATATGGAAGATAGATACTCTTCAGGCAGGTCCTTACTGTCGTTAATACCGCGATTCATCTTGATGTACTGCTCCTTCGTCATCTTGTTCTTCACCTACATGAATGAAAACAATCAGGGGAGGCATTCAGGGTGATTAATTAAAAAGAGGAAATTGAGAGTGTGAGAATGGAACACAGTGGATGACTCTTCCCATCAAGCTACTCGAGCACTGCATATGTTTGAATTAATGAACACAAAATTAGCTACCTGATGTCTTGCCATTATCAGGTGTTAGCTTCTATCATGTTTGGTCTTTATACACAGGGGAATATTTACTAAGTCTGCTGCACACGACTGCCAGGGTTGCTAAATTTTTTGGCACTGCAACTGCAGACATAACTGAACCAAGCCAACCAGTTCAGCTGACTGGCTGTTCTGATGCATACTGCACGTCTGGAAAGCAGAGGAGATAAAGCAAGTGTGTTTTCTGCAGCTGAATCTTTAGTATTGGGCTAAAAACAGACACCTTTGGATCTGCAGCCATGTATTCATCCAGCAAGTGGAAGACAATATGTGAGAGAAAAAAAATGAATTAAAGTCAGATAGTCAGCTGAACAAAGACGTCAGAGACTGAAGAAAATGAATGCATGTGATTTTTGATTTAACTCCTTTGTTATTTGTGTAAACTTTATTACAGGCTGTCAGACTGCACTGGTCTGGATCTGTTATGAGCCATTAAAAGTTAGGAAAAAAAACAGATTCAAGCAGAAAACCACTGAAGGGAACAGAAGATAAACATTGTATGGACTGCTGCTGTTGCTCTGGAGTATAACACATCCTTCAATTTACTTTCCCTTACAGCTAAAGTGTTGAAGTGCTTACTGAAGTGTTTTCATTGTCTGACATTGTCTCGTCGTCTCTCTCTGTGCCACATTTTATACCTTCTAGTCCCACACTTTAAATTTCAGATGTAATTTCCTCTCTCACAGTGGTGTGTCAGCAGTGATAAATCAGAGGCTCCTTGTAGAAGACAGATACAGGCCACACGGTGGTCAACACAGCCAATGAGGAGGACTTTGGAAAAGACACGCAGGGTCATCCAGCAAAAAAGCCAAACCTCGTTCAGCTTTTGGCGAAATGCAACGCATCATCACGCAGCAAGGCACTGCTGTGGACTATCTAATTCATACAAGCACTAGCAGATACATTTGTGCTGTTTATACTGTCTACTTTGCAATTAGAGTGCCAAAAAGTAAAACAGCTGTCACCGTAGTAATTTTCCCAGAGTTGTAAAACCATGTCTTAGAGTGTTATAGACTTTGGTGACGTCCTTTAGTAAATAATGACAAATGCAAGGTGACCCTTTACTGCGAAAAGACCGACTGACGAGGCTTAATGAACGCTCCACAGAGAGAAATGACACCGTTGTGTCCTTGATGATACATGGCTGACGTATGGTGATCATGGTGAGGACGGTGACAGGACATAAAACAATGCACAGTTCTCACCTGAGGACTGTGCAGGTCTGTGGTGAGCATAATGATGGAGTATGCCAGCACGTAGGCAGTGTCTGCACTGGCAAACAGAGTCTGTCTGTAAAGAGGACATATGAGGACAACAGTTAGCAGCTGCACTGTTCTAATGTTTGTTTGTTTTTAATCAAACGTAGACTCTCATAGTGATTAAAATCAAACACACTTCACAAGTAGCAGTAAATCTCCCCAAGCCCTCGTGTTTTAATAGGTGACCTAAGATGGGCCTTACCCCTGGTTGCACTCCAGGTATCGAGCAGCGAACTTCTCCATCAGCCTGTCAATCTTCTGGGCCTCACCAGGCAGCCTGAAGCCTTCCAGGAACGCTCTGAGAGCAGAGACAAAGTCCCGCCCGCAAAAGTCCAACTGGTCCACGTAGCAGTACATCACTTCTTTGTTGAACTTGATGTTCTCACCCAAGAACTCTCCCACCTGGGTCTGTGGGTGCAGAGGTAAAGTGGTTGGGGCATTATTAACTGGAATGAACATTTTTGCTGCTGGAGAACTTTGTATAATTTGAGTGCCAGCCTCACAGTGTCCAGCCTATCCTCCTGATGGAGGAACTGGGAGATGTCCTCGGCTGTGGCACCCAGCATGCCCTGGTCCTGCAGGTACTGGATACCTCGCTTTGGCTTCTTGTTGAAGCTGGGGGCAGATGAGAGGAAAACGTCAGCGCTCGTCTTCTTTAAACGAGAATTAAAAGCATCAAGGCCGACATTACCACACTGAGGGATTGTTCCATCAATAAAAGTTGATCCTAATTAATCCTAAAGTAAATCCAAACCAGGCTGAGAAAAGCTGCTCACAGTTCGATGCCGTGCTCGATGATGTCCTTCTGCTGTTTGATAACCTCGTACTGCTCCGGATGGTCCGCCTGGGAAACCGGGACGCTGGAGGAGACGGTGGAGTCCAGCGAACTGATGCTGTCTCGACGTCCCACCAGCTGCTCTGTAAGCTTCAACTCTCCACCGTCACTGTCAGACGGATGCTCCTGGCCTGCAAACAAATCACACACACAGACGCAGCGATCACATACATGCACACTTCCCCCGTCTCCCGTGCATTGCTCACACATGTACGGTCCACTACACACTTACCCAGGTTAGCTTGAAGGTTTGGATTGACATACATGTCTTTGCTCCACTCCACCATACATTTGAGGATGGACACCAGACACTCTAAACCCTTTTTACGAAGGCTCAGCTCCTGTGGATATTATAGAACATACAATCACACATGTAAGTGGTGTTACACACTAAACACGACAAGGAAGCTACGGCCAGAAGGGTCCTGCCTCCTTTGACCAAATTACAACTGGGTTTTTAAAATTTTGGTCATGTATGTTGTGAACAGCTTAATAACTAGGATGTAAATCCTAAACATGAAACACTGAGGAGACAGAAGAGGAGAAGCCTTACAACATATTAGACAGTGCACTGAATCCCTGAGTGTATGTGTACCTGCAGAGGAGTCATCCCAAGCTCCTGACCACTCCTGCCCTGAGCAATCTTGGACAGGTCGTTGACAAGGCGCTCAAAGATGTTGGCTGCATTCAAGTCACAGTCGTAATTCACGTAGATATCAACCACGCACTGGGCATCTGGTCGGGAAAGAAATGTATTACAAGAGCCTTTCACTTATTTTCTCCAGGGTGATAACATACTGTAATCTTAAGAAAACAGTAAATACAATAATTCTAGGAAAAACCTGACTGTGCTGTTCAATGCATCACTACCAACTGACAGAACAGCAGCAGAATCCTTTCAGGGCTGCACTCGTAGAAAAGATAACAAGGCAGGATGATACACTAGCCGATGCATGTCACTATCAACCAATGTTTGCAAAGCATTTTTCAACTGTCATCTGTTTGTGGGCCCATTTACTGCTACTAACTGTTACTGCCCTCTGCAGTCAGCAGTCGCTCAGGCTACCAGAGCAAAAGAACATGCAAGGCAATCAGCGCCAGGAATGGTGACAACTGCAGCATAGTCATGAGACGCAGCTCCAACTGGGACTGTTCAGGCCCCCTTCAGTCACGCACCTTGTAATGGAAATGTGACAGCATGTTGGTCCCATGTCTGAATAAGCGCCTGAGTCACTCTGACATTTAAGTTCCAACAGCAGTCTTACTCGGTCTGACCTGTAACACTTCTGTAACACTCCCAACATGGTACATGTCTCAGTCTAATGCTGTCAGAGTAACATACAGGCTGAAGCTGCACAAGTTTACACCGAGCGATTAAACACAAATTTTGTCCCATCATATTACAATCAGAACATTCTCAAATAAGTATCGTGTCCTTTGCTCAAAGGAAATAAACTGAGTGAATGAGCCGATGACAATTTCTTGAGGAGATTATTCTCATGTCAGATCAGTGTATAAAAAGCATTTCTTCCTCTTGTCATGCAGGACAAAACGAGATAAAAATAACCCTCATACAACCTCAGTCATCTTCAGATCATGTGTCTCCCTCCTCATGTTTATAATCTATTAAACCATGCCAACTGCATGGATGAATAAATGAGTCCCACATCTTGGTATTCTTTCCATAAATGACTTCTCATGTGTAAATAAAGCTGTAAAAGTCATCAGCTTGATATATTTCTTGTCTGCAAAGGGCTTTAGTTTGACTGTATGTTTCATTTCTTAGTTGTTAATTAGGCGTTATTTAAAATTTTGGTTTAAGAAAAACTTGTACAGTATCAGCGGTACCTGCACAGATGCGTGTTAGTGTCTGGATAACCATCCACTTGTGCTCAAAGGAGCTGGTCGATGTCTCCAGGATGGTCAGAAAAATCTCCCGGAAAAATACCTGAAGCATGGCGGAGCAGACGGGATAATCAAACAAGCTGCACCAACATGAATATTAAAACAAATGTCTGAGACAAACTAACTCAGCACAGATGACACAGTCTGTCACTGTTACTCTGCGCTCTGTACCTCGATCTGCATCTTCAGGTGGACCTTGAAGTGGGACAGCAAGGTGAGGAAGATGGCCAGTGAGAGCTCAAAGACCTCAGGCACAGAGGAGACGCCGTTTTTGGACAGCGCCACGCACAGATACTGTTTGATGGCGTTGACAAACATCTCATGAGTGCGAAACACAGGCCCAGCACCCTGCAGCACAGAGAGCAGCAGCTGCAGAGAGACAATCTTAGAGCGCAGCTCATGGGACCTGCAGAGAGGGATCAGACAAGCGCCAGTTAAACCATGTGCATTCAGTGTGAATATAAATGAAATAAATCTGAGGAAGTGTTTCAATATATCAGTAAAAATGACTCCAGTTTACTCTAAGTTGATGGAAACACAAGATACTTTTGTATAATGGTGTTTCATTATGGTATTTATTGAATGTAGGCCAGACTGACTTCTTTGTGAGCTTCTTCTGGGCTCAGTTTACGCTGCCCTATTCACACTGACTGGCTCAGAGTCTAACGTTACAGTAACTGGAGATGACAGAGCCACACCGGAATGGAAAAGGACAAGGTAACCTGTGGAGACTGAGGTGAGGCTCTGTGCGCAGACCGAAGGCATCTACATTTATTTTGGCAAACTGTAGCATGACGAAAATAAATATGTAAAGAAATGTTGACCAGCTGAGATAAGGTCAGACTGAAAAGGCCTGGTGATGCAAGTTGGAAAGCATTAGGAGGAAGATACACCTCACTCACTTTGGGTCTGGGGGTCCATCAGCAAGGGGCTTCATGGAGAGTTTGCACAGAGAGCGGAACACCAGAAAGGCATCTTTCTGCAGGATGTGAGAGAAACGGGCGGCGTTGTGCGGTCCCTGCAGGGCCTCCGCATCCTGAAACAGACCAACAAAATCAGTCTTACCTTTAATGTAAACAACTGAAAACAAAGGAAAAGAACAGCTCTGATTGGTCTAGTCCGAAGCCATTTCCACACTGGGACACACATTGATTGAGGCTTGTGGTCAAGCTCCAGATGTGTCCTGAGGCTGGAGTTAAGGATCTTACCAGCAGGATCAACATGCTCCCTTTCATTTCACTTTAAATCCACTTTAATCATCATCCTCACAGCAGTAATTCATTCAACTATTTTACCATAATTTCAAACAAACTAGAGTTGGAGTTGTCTCTAGCCATTACAAACCCTCAACTTGCCTTGGCTGTGACTGAGAGGAACTAAACTGTGCTGATGCTCAGTGCAGTAGAACATTTCTAAGCAAATGAAGTCAGCTTTCTGAGCTGCTATGCTTTCAACATACAAGAAAAAAAAATTTAAAATCAATCAAATTCCCTAAACTTTAATCTGAAACGTAAGTGTGATCATTATCGCAGCTGAGGATAAATAATGTAAGAAATGTCACACACATATTATGTCACTTGATCCATTTTTGAGCAGTTCAAATGTCATCCACCCTGTTTCACTCAGCAGTCCCTCACTACACTACTGATCAACAGTAATAATATTGCTGTTAACTCACCAGCATATCTGTGGAGGAGACAGAAGAGCGGTCCTCAATGATGCCATTCATCTGCTGAGCCTCTGCTCTGACTCTGGGGGGCTCTGACTGCTCACTGACAGGGTGGGCTGGGTTTTGACCCCCTGCAAGACAGGTTAGGATGGACACTTTCAGGTCAGGGTCACAAGAGAAAAACACGGACGAGCGTACTGACATTGATCAGTAGAAAAAGAGACAGAAAACATGAAAGAGATAAGAAAAGACAAGCACATGCCGACCTGTCCCGCTGTGCGTCTGTGTCGACCGAAGCTCTCCATCCTCTCCTTCAGTGGCCTCTGACTCTGCTGGATTTGGACTGCTCTTTGGTTTGTCCCCTTCCTCAGCCGACTGAGCTGCTGTAGGAGGCGTCTCAGCACCTTCGTCTTCAAAAACCGAATCTGATGGAAACAAATGAAGAGTATGAAGAGCCATGAAAGACTCATGAAGATTGAGGAGGCTGTTATATAAAAGCTGTACAATCCACAGTTCAGATTTTCAAGCTCCAACTGAACTGTAACTTCATATTCAAACAGAGCTGGAGGCCCAGGTTGACACATGCCTCTTGATGGCGTGACCGGTTCCGCTCCTCCATTTATCGGAGCGCTGCCGCCCTCAGGTTCTCCATTCATTGATGGTGTGTTTGCTGCTTGGTCTTGGTCCTGGTCCAAGGCTGGTGGTGGCGGCACAGAGCTGGTGGGGTTGGTCGCAGTGAGGTCTGGAGAACTGGCCGCTGGAGACGGGGAGCTCTGGGGCTCCGGAGTAGGTGTCCGGTCAGACCGTGGGGAGCCGGACCTCCGATTACCTGGGACCGGGGACGGGTTCTGCTGGGGTAGACGCAGCCGCTCCTTCTCCTGCTCCTGAGCCTCCAGAGCCTGTGGAGGCAGCAGCAGGACAAGAGAAGAATTGTTTTTATACAAGGGAAAGTGGCTGTTAGGGAATATAAACAGAAACTGGAAGAAAATAAATTGGTCCTCATTAAACAGATTATTCAAATCCGAAATTCTGACTTTGATTCATAACAAAGAAACAGCGACGCACCTGTGATTCCACAATAGTTCAATTCAAACTTGACGGAATCACCAAACTCTCAGCAGGGCCGAGCTCTGACTGCTGCCACAGCTGCTGGCTGTGACCACAGCAGAGTGGACGCGCCTGGCTATGGCTGGAGGGATGATGCCGAGGGCTGTGATGATTAGACCCCTGAAGTTTTAATGGATGTCACATGCGGTGAACTAACATGGCTAAATCTGATGAGCATCCGTCATATAAATATATATATAGAAGAATACAAAAGCACCAGTTTAAATCCTGGCATGAGCTTTCCTGGCAAAGGTTCCTGTGTTACATGCTGAAGTAAGCAGCCAGCCAGGAATAATCCCATCCACAGCCACAGACAGAGCTTGGCCCTTATGTTGCTGCATTTGTGCAGCCAAGAAAAGTCTTTGTTTGCTTTTGTTGGTGAAGTATATTGCTCAACAGAAAGGTTATATTATGTTCACTTTAATTAAAACTTCAAATGCACTGAAATCTCTTTGGGGCCATTCAATTGAATTCAAAAACAGTGCAGAGGAGAAGGCAATACATTTCCCATGTTTTGCTAAAAAGTGGCATCAGTTGTGCAGGTAGATGTATCACAGCAGTGCGTGGTAACAATGCCAAACTGCACTCACAGCCTGGTTTTCCATGCGTGTGAAGATAACGTTGAGCATCTGCGTGAGTGTGGCCTTAGCGGTGGTCTGGTTGATGAGGTTACGACTGGCCAGGTAGATGTTGTAGCAGGTCCTGACTGTGAGGAGCACCGTGCCCTCATGAATCTCTATGTGCGGGGAGGTCACAGTCGTCAGCAGGGCCTGGACAGAGAAAAGGAAGTCAAGAGTTATCAGACAACATATCCTGTTGAGAAGATGCTGCGGCTGAACCTGCTGAATCACCACTCCACTTCCCTACTCATGTGGCAAATTTAAGTCACAAATGTTTGGTTCTGATACTCCGCTATGCTGCGTTTGGTGTAGAATTCACCTGTTTGTTGTCTTTTTTTGATGTTGTGCAAAAGATCGGTTTCAAATTAATGAAAAATGTCCACATGACTGATTCTTTGACATTATATTTTGTGTTGAGGTATGTTTAAACAGACTGTAGCAACATTCAGGTCTCCTTCAGTGGTAAATGCACTCAAAAACAGTTAAGTCATTAATCTATCCAGCAAATCTTTTGTCAACAGTGAAAAAACTGTGCTCCTTCTGACAGCAAAGACTTTGCCCTTCAACAACCAGGATGTGTTTCACTGCAAGAGGAGCCGTCGGTGAGCGGCAGGTATGAATCACACCTACTGCACAAACACAAGGCAGGTTACCAAGGAAAACAAATGAGCAGGAAGTGCGAGCCAAATGTCAGAACAACCGGAATGCATGAAAGGGCTAAACGTTGCAGAAAGTTGATCCTTTCTCATAAATCCAAATGACAGTACTGGCAACTGCTTTTCTGGTCTTTAGATTCTTTATGAAGTAAATAAAATATGGATGTCACAGAACTGGATCGCAAACAAAGGAGGCTTTTTGTAACAGACTGTGCTCTTAGTTTACGCTAGAAAATGTTTGTATGATCATAGAATCAAATATTGCATGATGGGTTCAAATGGCTGACTGCGACAAAGGCATCCAGTACATAAATACATAATACTTACATCTAATATTACATGATATACTTTAATCACTCAACACATGCAGAAACTGAATGTTTTCCACGACTGATGAACCGTGACTGAAAGCCTGTCAGTCCTCAATGTTTGACCTGATCGGGGAAAAAAGTAAACACCGACAGCTGGAGGATCTGAAGGCTGCCAGGCGTACAGAGAGGCGCTGCGTGTACCTTGATGATCTGGAGCTGCACTCCCTCATCGGTCTGTGGGCCCTGGAAGCAGTTGCAGATGGTTTCCACCAGCCGGTCGATCAGCCTCTTGCCCGGGGTCCTGCTGTCCGGGGCGTTGCCCGTGATGTGACCGTACGCGATCAGCTTCTAAACAGCGCACAGGTTGGAGAAGCAGAGGCAGACTCGCTTTGTAATTCACTGAGCAGTTTTGGGTCTTCGTGTCATTCAGGAGTGATTTTGTGGAGTGTAATGCACAGGATTCACTGCACGCGTGTCAGTGTTTGCACTGAGGTGTATGTGTGTTCATGTAGGGTTTATTTGAGTAGTGCTTGTGTGTTTGCTCTGCTCATTTGTGAGGATGGGAGAGCCAAAAATTCAGGTTCATTTTTGTGTGTCCACAAGTCGTATTTGGGCTCATTTGACCAAAAAATTGAGTGAATTTTTGAACAGATGCTTCAGCAATGTAATATTGCACTTAGAAAGTTGGTGGATTTACAAGAGACAGATTAAAAAATGTGAAGGTGCAGCGTCTGATCCTGAATCTGAGAGTGAAGTTTAGTTCAAAACCAGAAAAACAGGATCCTACATTTCCCATAATGCAGCTCACTAGGATCCTTTGTTAGACTGACACTGTAATGTCCATGTGTTTCAAACTGCTGCTCCCAGTCTGTAACAGACTGTCTACTAAACATAACAAATAATAATAATAATAATAATAATAATAATAATAAAGCACCATTCTTTCCAAATTTACAATTAATTAAAACATAACAGGTGTGCAAGATGTTAAAAAAAGTGCAGCTACTAGGAGATTAAAGGATGGAGTGTGTGTGTGTGTGTGTGTGTGTGTGTGTGTGTGTGTGTGTGTGTGTGTGGAATGCAGAGCCATCGTTCTAAGTGCAAATCAGACGAGTGAAACAGGTGGAGCAAGGTGGGTAACACAAGCAAAACAAAAAAGAAAAAAAAAGAAAAAAACTGCTGAGAGGAAATGAAATTCATGTGACGGAAGCAGAAGATGTTGACTTTAATGCATTCATGTGCACAAGCCAGTGTGTGTGTGTCTGTGTGTGTGTGTGAGTGAAGATTTACCTGCAGACAGTCCAGAGAGGTGCTAACTATCCGGGGGGACTTTGACTGACAGGCCAACTCAAAGGGCAGCACATATTTGTCAGCCTCGATGTAGTTGGCTCTGGGTGGGACCACTGTTCCATCCCTGCAGGTGGGAGAGGACAGCAAACAGCTGTGTGAGCTGGAAAACACTCAGTGACAGCAGGCTGCTATAAACGCAATGTTGGCTCATGTAAAAAAAAAAAAAAAACACTCGAAATCCCACTGATGTGAACAGATGTGAAACTATCTTTCCACAGCAAACAATTTTACCGAGCATTTAATATTTATGTTTAAACAATAGAAAAGCATGATGGCATATTGTTCAGATAACTGCTTTCCTACAGCTACAGATGATTACCTGCAGGCTGTTTGAGGGGCTGCTGATAAACTCCAAAGAAGCAGTTATAAAAGCAGCAAATCACCTAAGTCACAAAGCAGAGTGAGCAGCTGGGGTTTACTGCAGACTGCTTCAGGGCTAACGTTACCTCGGCTCCGTGCCTCACATCACAGGAAAGGGAAAAAAGCGCTCATTCATTCATTCATTCATTCAGGGGACAAGGTGTGTGCATACCAATACTTACTTTTGTTTTTCAAGCTCTGACTTGATTTCATCTGTGGAGGGAGAAACAGAAGGTTAAACGTTACTGAAGTCTGAACTCTGACCTTCCAGCACACAGCACCGGGTTTTGATTCTACACCTGGGGGTCACTCGGCCAATCACAACAATCTGCAGTAGGACGTGTTGCCGTTTCCCTTATATTGTAGTTGGTGGACAAGTGATGCTACTGGTCAAAGTGTACTGCTGTGTATTGATTACTGCATTGTTGTATTGCAGGATTTTACCTGAGACTACCTCTATGTTTTATTGTTAATCACATTTGGTTCAACTGGTCTTTCTCATATTTCCCACATAAATTCCCATCTGCGCTGCTACCGAAGTTACGCTCCCTAAATTTCCATTTCTTCAATATTTTTACAGCCCATATTGATCTATCCAAAGCTAGACACACACACACACACACACACACACACACACACACACACACACACACTTCTCAGCAAGCCAGCTTTGCGACTTTGGCTGCACGATGAGTAATGTAAAGCAATGACAAACTCTCCATATCACAGGGCTGCAGAGAGGAAACTCGCTTGTGTAATATTCACCAGAAGTGTCACAATCGCAGTTACTGTCATGACAGACTTTAAACAACTACCAGCACTCTATGACGTGTCATTCTTTGGCCACTGTGTATAAATTAGAGCGGGACTAAAATAAAGAGAACCATTAATACTACTCAAGAGTTATCTACTTAGTCACCAGGCTCAGCTGTGGTGTTCCACTTAAAAACAGCCATTAACGACTAATCGCTCTTTCAACTGAATGCCTAATTAAGCATGGATGCAACAGATGAAAAAGTCTGCAGTCCACAACATCACAACTTAAGAAATCTGAACAGAGACACAAGGAGTTTGTGGCATTGAGAAAGATGAGCTGTTCACGGTGCCTGCATGGAGTTTAACAAAATACCATGCAGACAGTCAGTATGACGACGAGACTCACACATAATAGCCAACATTAGTAGTGTGAGCAGGGCAGTGAGAGTGTTGTGTTCTGCTGGTATCATGAATAATGAGAGAGTGTCACCGGCAGACGGGAACAGAGAGCAGACAATGCAGCTTGAATGCACAGACCTGTTTGACCACCCCTCTCTGTCTTTGCAGTCAATCCTGTGGTCCCACAACCTAACTGTGTCTTCACAATGAAGCACAACTTCTTGGGGCACTGTGCAAAAAAAAACACCCTCAACGAACAACTACCTGTACGTGATTGGTACCAGACTACTGTCAATGCCACCGAGCTGTTGTGCACACATTCTTTCAGTAACCACAACAGTAGACAAGGAGGTGGGTGCACACAAATGGGCAGGGCGGGTGAGCTGAAATATAAACGCAGGAACACGATTAAGCGAACAGCCTGGTGTGTGAAACACTATCCGTGATTGTGTTGAATGGAAAAGCACGGACGTCAGAGTATCCTGGAGTTAGATAGCCTGTGTGTCTGGGTGCAGAGCAGGACTGGGCTGTCTGGCTGAGTGACAGTGCTACGTACAACACGGGGATTGGTCTGTTTAGTTAGCTAACCTAGCGCTAACTAGCTACCGACGGCTATATGTTAGTCTGTTTACCTGTCAACGTTCACGGGGGTGACGGTGTAGCGAAGGCAGGTTGTTAGCACTGCAGAAGTTCAATAAGACACTAATGTGACGCCCACACGCACCACCTAACGCCATCTGTAAACGTCAACGGACAGCTGAACAGGCGATGAAGGCCATCCACATGCTAACGCTAACGCTGGCTAACTGGGTAGCTCTGCCCTGTCTCTGTAATAAGCCACACACGACCGAAATGTTTCAGTCAGGCACGACATAAAACACGGGGCTCGGCAAACCAGTGAACGGAGCAAAGCCACTTACCAAGTGCCACTTGACAGGCTTTGCGCAGCTGGCTGTGCTGGCTCCTCTTCACCTCCTTATCCGAGAGGATTTTCTCCAGCGCCCTAGACAGAAACATGCTCTTCGTTTTACTGTTTTCTGCCTTCGACTGCGAGTGCTGTTGCTGCTGTGGTGGCCGGTGTTGTTGTTGCTGCATCTCTCGGTCTTGCTCCCGCTGCTTTCTCAGGCCGTCATCTTCGGCCTGGCCCTGCGGATAAGCAGGTGACAAGGGAAGCTAACGAAAGCCAGGCTATCGGTGTCAGTCCAGTGGAGTTGCTACCTCAGCTCAGCGCCGCCATGCTGGTTACACGTCATGTCACGTGATTCTCAGCTGTCTGGTTTTGATTACAGCACCTTAAGGGGTAGGTAACCTCCCAAATGGGGTTAAATAGTAAATTAGTTACCTCACAGAGATCCATTCATCGCTTGAGGACGACCTGATAAAATTTGTCCCATTTAATATATCATTAGAAGGCTTGACTGTTTCAACCGTGGCAGCGTGACGCGAGTTGGTCAACAGTTCGCCGTTTTCACCGCTGTAGCAAATCAAGCGCTCCCAAAGAAAAACAACTTCCTGAATTGTCCTGCAGATGGCGCCAAAACACCACAATGAAGCTAAAGGAACACCTGTTCAGTTTATACGCTATGTACAACACTAAGGTACAATAGCCTTTACGTGGTGTTTCTACGCATTGAAAGACATCAAACAATGAAGGCTGCTACACATTAGTTTATTTTATCCAGCTCCTCCAATCAGCAATTACAGGTGTACATCAATTTATTCATATATCTCCAGTTGAATCTTCAAACATTTTCATTAAATGTGATAAAAATGTACATCATATATAGCATCGATATGAAAATACTGACAATCTTCATTACAAATCTATACCATAGGATTTATCTGGCAAGCAAAAATCATTGCTCGATCACTTAAAAAAAATAAAATAAAAATTGGACACAAAGTAAAACATGTAGCCTGTTTTAAGGTTGTTTCTCTCCCACAATATAACATTGGTAATTCACAGTATGGAAAAAAAATAATAGTGTCATGTCTTGCACACGCATTCTCCTGTTGCTTTAGCCAGAACAGTAAAACCTCCTACTAAAATCATCTTTTGGGCGATCTACCATGAGATTTATAACCAAAACAATCATGAATAAACAAGCACATATCAGTTATAAAAATAAAGTCATAAAATGTGTACAAAGGAAGAGAATACGCAGACGCACGATTAGAGAATAAATAACAATGTCGCTGTGGTTACAATCCCAGTGTCCTGTGTAAAGTTAGAAATAAAGAAAATAAATTAACATCGATTTCTAAAAGTCTTCCATTCAGAGTACCATTCACTACTGTTTAATGTCAGGAATGAAAGAAGACAGACTCCCGCCAGCACTCAGTGTACCAGAAAAGGCCAAAAAGACAGTATTGTATGCAAATAACTTGAAATACACTAGTGAGTGCACATATGTGACCTGTGTGTTGGTTTCCAGTCAATGATATTCACTATTTGATTGGCCAATCAGACATTCAAACAATGACCAGAACGACAATTGATGAACATAATCTGTATGAATGTACCGTGTTTCAAGTGCACATCAGTTCACAAACCCATTTAAGACGACTGAGAGCACGTCAGCCATGTTTATGTGAGTGAGCTAAAAATCTATGTAAATGTTTCACTTTTAATGGGAGTTAAAACTGCTGAAAATCAATAAGGGAAATAATAGAGCCTCTGCTCTCACTTCAGGGAGACAGTAAGCAGCAGCATGCAGCGTTAATGGATATATGCTCCTATAAACATGATGGATCCGCTTCAAGAACAGGAAGTAAAACTGTGGCAGAATTATTACTTTCTGTGGAGAGCCTTTCGTGGGATATGATCAGGAGCACACATTTCTGAGTGATTTCACCAGCAAATGAATTGGAGACAGGTGCGAAAACCCCACAAGTACAATTTAAAGCTGCATTATGAAACTTTGCCGGTGAATACGACTTCACTTGTATTTATACAGCTGAAAACCACAAATTTGCCTCGGGGGCTTTTGATTTTTTTAACAAGTGGAAATTAAAACAATGCGTATAAGTGCAGCTTTGAGGGGAAAAAAACTGAACCATGATTTCAGAAGATTTTCTTAAGTTCAGGCCTGATCTGTCAGAGAGGAAGTTCATTACAGCCTTTTTAAGGAAAACAACAGCTTCAATGGAAATAGCACATACATAGCAGAGCCAAGACATCCTGTACCTCAGACAGACCTCACCTTTATCAAATACAGAAAGCGTTTGTGCCCAGTGTGCCTGCGTGTGTGTTTGTTTAAATATGACTCAGTCTGACCAGGAATTATTTTGAGA
Source organism: Chaetodon auriga (assembly GCF_051107435.1). Classification (NCBI taxonomy): domain Eukaryota; kingdom Metazoa; phylum Chordata; class Actinopteri; order Chaetodontiformes; family Chaetodontidae; genus Chaetodon; species Chaetodon auriga. The sequence goes on along the minus strand of NC_135083.1, from coordinate 23,808,704 downwards.
TACATGCAGTTTCTCCGCCATCACTGTACGTATTACGCACTTCAACGCACCTCTGTGGTTGTTTTTGCTAATAATGTTACAGTACAGCTATTATACAGTACAGCCAATATTGACTATAGGCCATTTAGGCTACTCTGAAACCAGTTGTCTTAACATTCTCCCATAGTGTGTCATTAATTGAACAAACTGAGAATGAAGACACGAAAGAAAATGTACTGGAGAGAACACTTTTCATATGTGAATGCCTCAAGACACATCCAAGTGAACTCAGGTCCAACAGAGATGAATAAACTTCACAGCACTCAGATCAGATATATAGAGTTATGGACCAGAGAGAACCAAGAGGGAGAAAACAAAACAAAACAAATGAAAGCACATTCACATTTTGTCATTTGTACACATGCAGCAGGGGATATAGCCCTTGTCATGGAAAGGAGAGAGTGCAATATGAAGGAAATCTGAGAGGGAGATTCATCTAAAATGTCCCATTCCCAGGAAGGAGCAATTTTCTAGAGTGACCCACACACTCCAAAGGGTCAGGTGGAAACTGGTCATACAGTCACTTGTATCTAGTATTGCTAGTATTTTCTCTTTTTTACAAAAAGAAGAAACTGAAACAAACATTAAAATGATATAAAACACAGGGCTAATAGTAAAGGGATTTTCAAAAGACAAGTTGCTCCCAGGAATAATCAAAATCATCAGCCGTTCATTATCAGTCAGTCATGATCACAGCAGGTAGAGAAAGGGAAAGCAGCTAATAACAGTGGTTAAAAGCATCTGAGCAAACACAACGAACCCAGACTTGTTTTTTAGGCGGTTTCTCTTCAATAAAAACTACAGTATTATTGCAGATCTCAGCACTTGGTCGATTGTTGTGGCACTGCATTGTGTGGAAAGTACCGCAACCGTGTACCAATCGCATGCTGTGGTCAACAGGAGGAAGGGAGTGATCATACTGAGGAGCAGGGGTGGGGTGTCGGATGACACTGCACAAAAAAAACAAAAAACAGATTGTCAAGAAATGCTTGAGCTAAAATCCTGCTTCAGTGTGTTTTCGTTATGGTAAGAATGAACAGGACCTTCATCTATTCATGGGGCTGTTAGGAAGAAATGGGGAGGATGGGGCTTCTCATCGCTGCCCTCTAGTGGAAGCTCAGCATAACAACCGCTTTAGGGGTAAAAACAAGTGCGTCCAGTGATTTATAAACAATGTGGAGGGTAGGGAGGGCACCAAATTATACTTTTTTTTTTTACACTTCTTTCTCTGTCATTTTTGAGCCTGCAGAAGCAGGGAGGGCGTCACCACTATGGCACACACATGCGTCATTGGCATGTAAAGGAGCAAAGTATGGGGTGCAGTGTTTGACGTGTAAATGTCAGGGATGAACAAACATTTAGGTGTCAGTGTCGCGTTGAGACTTAGTATGTACACATTTCATTGTGCTTCTCATGTACAATCACCGAGCGATGGTACAGTATTTTCCTGTGTTTGATTTTCTGATCCATGACTCCCAGAAGTGTGTGTAGTAGTATTTGGGTGTTTGTCTCTCTGGTTTCCAGTGTATGATTCCAAGTCTACAGAGTTATAACAGTGCCATCCTCCTCCAGACTCCGCCTCTCCAGCGCTCTGTCTGGTGATGGTGTGGTCAAAGTGGCATTGGCGTTGCTTAGTGATCCACTGCTGCCGCTGGCTGGCAGGGTCCCATTGGCGTTGATGGAAAGGGCGGAGGTGGTGGCAGAGCGGAGGTTGAGGTGTGGTTCATAGCGAGGCAGCGAGGGCATGCTATAGTTGGATGGGGCACGTCTGATGGGCTCAGCCTCGCCTCCTGCCTCGATCACCAGGTCCTCATCGTCCTCGTCGCTCTCCAGCTCTCCGACAGGGAAGTTCTGGATGATGTGCGATGGCATGGAGGCCGCGGCACTGACCCCACCGTGCGATGAGTAGCCATAGTAGCTGGCACCGCTGTCCGACGAACGCCCTGAGCTGCCGGACGCCGCGCCTCCTCCTCCTCCACTGCGAACGACATTGTTCCGCTGGTTGGCAGGCTTGACAGTGATGATGAGGTTGTGGCTGTTGGCAATCATCATGTCTGTCACCTGGTCCAGAGACTTTCCAGCCACCTCGATACCATTGACCTCCAGCACCTCATCGTTGACTGCCAGCAGGCCGGTGCTCTCTGCCAGGCCGCCGGGCACCATGCGAGAGATGAATATCCCTGGGACCTTCTCCAGGCCCTGTGGAGTGACCCGTACGCTGGAGCCGTCACGGATATAGAAGCCCAGAGGTTTTTCTTGGCCGTGCTTGTACAGGCGAACACGTCGGTGCGTCTCAGGGAGGATGTCCACATCTATGATGGAGGAGACAGGACGGAAGTCCCTTGGTAGGCTGATGATCACTGGTGGTTTTTTCCTGTTGGTGTCGGGCCGCAAAAGAACTGCAGAAAGCACTGTGTTTTTCTTTCTGGTCAGTGAGTCGGTGCCAAATGTCGTGTAATCAGCTTCCTCTGCAAAATGAAAGATAGAGGAAGTAGAGAAAGAGAAGTGCAGAAGAGGAAGAGAGGACAAAGATGTGACATGGTGACAAAAAGGGGGAAGGGAGGCAGGGAGAAGGGAGGAGAGGAACAAAGAGGACACACGTTAACAAAAGCTGGTTAATTTTCCTCATACCAGGCTCATTACAGATCAAGTCATTATTCAGGCTGACATTCTGTTGCATCATGTGTTTTCAGTGAAATGAATAATGTTTTGCAATGGAGCAGCTCTCAGCCTGAGGCATCCCTGCAGCTAGTCTGTGCTGAACACACATAAGACGTTGATCCCCAGAACTTCCCTCAGGTCATACTGATGCAAAATGTTACATTCGCCAACCAGGTGCTCAGTCCAAGCCCTTCATCAGCACTCTGCTCCCACCCACCTTTGTGGGAGGGCAGAACGTGCATCTGGTGAGATGCTGTATGATAGAGTTAATGAGCATATGGTTGGTGTCAGACATTATCCTGAATGACTGAAGTGCATCCTCTTTTCTCAGCCTGGGATACAAATTCAAGAAATACATCTAGACCCAAGGAAGGCATTATTACTGACCAAAGGGGCTGTCCTAAGTCCTAAGTCATGCTCCTGACCAACAGTTTTACGGGGCTTGGCTTAGCATAGCATGAAGACAGGAAGTTTTAGAGGTGCCAACAAGCACCTCTAAAACCGACTAATTGAGACATTATATAGGTTTTTGTTTCATTGATAAAAAACAAAAGTTTGAAAACGATTAGCCAAGTAGTTCCACAGGGCGTTACACTCCTTGTGGCTGGCATAGTGACTTATGGCAGCCTCGTCACCTGCAGGTCGTTTTCAAGTTTCAGTACAGACTTCAAAGCTAAACTAACTGTCCCCTGGCTGTAGCTTCATATTTTATGAACAGATATGAGACTGGTATCATCTCATCACGAAACTATCTGCAAGAAAATGGATAAGTGCATTCCTCCAAATGCCGAAGTACTCTTTAAAAAGATTTTTGGCATCTGTTTCAGATGACAGAGTAGGTTTGAATGCCAAAGAGGTCACATCTGAACCAAGAATATTACTGTCACGTTTTAACTGCATGAGTCACTGGGATGCCACCCTGCCCTTTGTTAAAAAGGAAGTGTGCATGCTGTCGAGCTACTATAGACTTTAACCCAACATGGCTGCTATTTAACACTAGACCACAGGCTGGCCGAGTGAGGGAGAGAAAAACTGGACCTTGGCTCTGTAATAGTTAACCAGCATAATGCAAGCCGCTAAACATTAACATTATCTTTGTGACTTTCGTTCTCTTTTTTGCCTGAGAAACTCAAGTTTTTGTCTATTTCTGGAGTTATTTTTAACATGTTTCTTTAGATGTCCTGAACTTTTTCACCTTTTCCATATTCATCACTTTTTGCTGTTTTTACAACACTCGGTTTTTAGATCAAAGTGCTCTATAAATAAAACTCTGGCAGTCTTACACTGAATACTTCTCTCCTTGATGTTTGTCTCTCCCTCTGAGAGTGTGTGTGTGTGTGTGTGTGTGTGTGTGTGTGTGTGTGTGTGAGTCATCTGGGAAAATATCCATTCACGTGGCTGATAAAGATTCCAGCTCTCAGGTTCAGGTACGCACCCCACCACTCCCCTCTCCATCCCCAAAACCTAAACAAAGGATCAACTGTCTCGAGAAAGAGCGTCAGTCTCGCGTTTCAGTTCCCATGAGGCACGAGTCTAGTGTATACACATTTACTATATCTTTGCCAGCCCTGACATCAGGGGCCAACTCCACACGAGAAAAAAAAATAGAGCCAGAATAGCTTCATGTGTGAGGTCAAAATCCTGAAACAGTAGTTTCATCATCCGAGCTCTGTTCCTGCTCAAACTGTTCCTCCAAAATGCCTTTCCCTTGGCATGCATGTAAACAGTGCCATAAAGAGGAGCACTATGCAAAAAGGGTGTACAGGTGGGGGTTTCAAAGCACTTCCACACACACACACACACACACACACACACACACACACACACACACACACACACACACACACACACACACACACACACGCACACACACCTCTCTCTCCCTATCACGTGTTCTTGCAGTGCAGTCACGCAGATGAGGAGGCAGCACTTCACATCTCATTTCACTCTTTCTCGACTTCTTTTCATCTCAACCATCGCTCTATCTCCAGCATACGAAAGGCCAGCCTTGACAATAGAGTGATAGTTGAGGAAAGAGAATAGGACAGTCCCTCAGGGCCACTCACTGGCGCGTGCACACACACAAACGCACACACATGCACGACAAAGACATGCTGTGCAGGTGGCAAATAGCATATGCATGCAGCTTCCTGTCTCACCACAGTACGTGTAAGTCTGCAAGCACATGAAGGCATCATATGCATGCACACACAAGCAGGCGTTAATTTAAACACACACACACAGAGCACACATGCGTCTGTAAGGTTTATCTCTGGTTAGTGGTGATGCCAGAGCACTAATGAACAGCAGCACTGTGAAACCCAATACTCTGAAAAAACATTGCTACATTATAGCACATTAGAGCACAGGAGTAAAGCTCTCAGTCTAATTGGCTACAAAGGCCTATAGGCAATATAAACACACACTGCTCTTCATTTGTTCGAGCACAAATTACCTTCTTTTGTTTCCATTTCTATTTGCACACAGGGCTCGAGAATAATACTACTCCAATCGTCCCAGTGACACTGAAAACAATTTGCTGGAGGATACAACAAAATATTTGGTTGTCATGTGTAAATAGACAACTAAAGGACTTGTACATGGCTGGTACACAGCAAAGACAAGGTGTCTTCCTTTTTTTCACCTTGATGGCAGGTGAGGACAGCTGGCATACACAGACTGCAACAAGGAAGCACAAACACTTAAGTGTCGTCTCATGTGAGGCAGTTGTTTTTGTTTGTGTGGGAGTTCCAAATAAAAGACGACAATAATAAAAATGTGAAGTATTGTGCAGTCTGGCTATTTTAGACAACTTCTTCATTGAATGTACAGAACAATTACTGTACTGTGATATATACTGTTACGTGATATAAAAATACATAGATGGAAGATTTTACCCATATCGCTCACCCTGAGTATATAGGTATTCTATACATGTTTGTCAAAGTTACCTGTTATATACATGAGGAAAAAAATATTCTTCACAAAAATGTGACTTAGAGCCAGTTCCATCAAATATCGTGCTACTGATGCATGCACACCATGTGTTTGACCTTTGGCTTTATGGGAATAAATGAGAACCATCAAGGAAAGCAGAAGTGCAACAATCACAACTGACTACCGCATACTGGGTGCTCGTCGTTTTACGGCGAATGGGCAACAACCCGCTAACCCAATGTGAATTTATCATTCATGTAAACATTAGAGAGCAGGTTGGCACTTTTTTCTCCAGACAATCTGACCTGAGCAAGCCAGCTGGACAGACACATCATGAGCCCCTGAAAAGCTGCTTGGCTAATGGCTGAAGGTACAACCTCTAACATGAAAGTGTCCATCCTTTCTTTGAGCAGCAGAGACCTTATTTGGTGTCTGCTGTTTGGTTTGCATATATAGCACATACATAAGTTCAGTTTTTACCCTTTGTGCTCTGTAAATATGTGACACATGACTGAGGTTTGCTGCAGCCTCAGATTGTACAGGTATGCAGCTGGTATGGCTAATGATTCATTGAAAAACAAGAGGTCAACTATGGGGGGGGGGCGCAGGAAGGTTTTATCCTGCCATGATTTGAGAGGACATTTCACACAAGGCTGCTGTTTAAACTGTATTAACATTTATGGACCAATTTGCAACAATTCAACGCACACATCAAGAACTTGTCCACCAGTTTTTCTAATAGTTCCACTTTTTCTATTCAAAAGCGACAAGTCTTCCTAAGTTCCCTCCACATGAGCTTATTACCCACATGCAGAAAAGGGACATTTCACTGATTTTAGACATATAGATCTGTTTTTGCTAAACCCCACCCCCCGTAATTACTGCTGCTACACTTGCATGCCATATGCAGTTTATTATCTGAGTATTTTACATATGATAAGGAAAAATGTAAGAATTGCTGGACTGTTAAAATAAAAAAGAGCAGAATGGGGCCTGCACTCTAATATAGTAGCATCTTGTGGATGTGCTATTGTGTAGGGATTTTTTAGCATAGCCTGTAATTTAGCATGAAATTCTACTTGCCTTTGGAAGTAACAATTGGTTAGCTTACTAGTGTGAACAGTAAGCTAGTTATACAAATACGCTAATAATCATCAGGGCAGACAAACACATCGTTTAATGCATTCTTAAACTTTTGCTCTTCTATTTTGACAAAACAAAACAAAACGTAAAATCTTTAACATGTAAAAAAAATTCTAATGATTTACGGACCTGCCGAGGACAGCACATTTGGACAACCGCTGTTTGGGGTAGTAGGGATTTAGCTAATGGTCAATTTAATAGACATGGACAGTAGTACACAACAACTGTTTAATGTCTTCAGTGGCTCTGGAGGAGCTTGGTCAAGTCTGAGAAAATAACCCTCGATTATGTCATAATGATGTCTTCAGGGTTAACTCAGCTCGGGCTTGACAGCTAGAAATTCTTAAGGAAAGTCTGTGAAACAAAGGGGGCACTGCATTTGAAAGGTGCTGGTGTTTACTAGGCAAAGAGGGTCTAATGAAAAGATGCTGCTGACTGCAGTGCGGGAATTGTAGTATCAGGTGTTAACCCACACTACAGTCTTTTATGCTTTTAATCGGTCTCTTGTGAGTCAAGTCCCCTACCTTTAATGAAGTGCAGTACCCCTTTAACTAATGCAGACCAACTCTCTGTCACCAGCCCATGATGAATATGTCTGAACATAGCCCTGTTGGCTGTCTTCTCATCTCCTCAGGCGATAACCATGACAGAAGACACACCTGCAGTGTATCAGTATCACAATTAAGGCATAATTCACAAACCCTGAAAAAAACATAATCCCGAGCCCTGCACTTGCCATGGCTCTGTGCAGGTTAGGTATTCCAACTATGCAGAGGCTGCTCTGATTTCCCACACTTTGAATGGAGTCAGTGAGGAGCAAAGGAAGCGAGGCAATGGAGGAGAAAATGACAACCCAACACACATCGTCACAAGTGAGGACACATGCAGTGATGCTTAGTCATTCTCCTCTGTAGTATGGAACACACACACACACACACACACACACACACACACACACACATTTCTATACTGGCATTGAAGGGACTGAGACCACTCTGCCTAAGGAGAGGAAAGCACTTGTGCAAACTGGCACGCATTGCTTGAACACATCCTCTTCCTCAGTGCTCTATTCTTCACACAGTCTGGATGCATCACGCTCCAACTCTGGACTCTGGCTTTATAAGGGCCCCTGTCAGCGGCTCAGGATACGTGGGATGTGCAGGCACGCAGAACATGTTACAGGTATTGACATCATTATCCACCGTGACCGACAGGAGCAAAGGCGCTGCACCAGCCCAGAACATTTCCATACAGAAACTCATACAAATCAAATGCAACAGAAAAACACTGAATACTGAATACTAAATATAGATTTTTGACCTGAGCGAGAGAGAGAGAGAGAGAGAGAGAGAGAGAGAGAGAGAGAGACCAGACCAGAGTGGAAAAGTGGAGTAAAGAGGTGACATGACACGAAATGTGTTTGCTGTTAATGTATTTGGCATCGTTTCTGAGGGTACTGCACATTTCCAATGTAAATATTTTGGGCCTTTGCAGCATGTTTGTCCTGACCGGCCATCCTAACCTTCACTGTCCATTACACAAACTACTTATCTCCACCAAAACATATTACAGAAAATATGTTTTTTACTCACAGAAAAGGTTTTGTGTGCTATGAAAATTGAAATCAAAAAAGCTACGAGACTGTGTCGAACCGCACCTTTTTCAGCAGACATTAATACACTCTGGTACCACTCATGCATACACCCACTCCGACACAGTCATTACACCCACTTCTTCAGTGGCTACAGCTTCTCCCCTGGTTACACACCATTACAATTATGATGATGCAGGATGACAAGGCCATGGCTCTCCCTGTAACATAATGATCCCTGACGACAACAATGACGGTAACAATCCATTACTTCCCTGTGCTTCTCATGCTGGGTGCTGTGTCAGTGAAACCTGATTCCGTGTCCAGGTGACACAATAAGATCAGGAAGGAGCTACACCACAGTCATAAGTACCACCGCTATCACTATCACTACTACTACTGCTGCAACTGTTACTGTTAGTCTTTATGTGTTTATAATCAATACAAGCTGCCCATGACCAGCCTTCAGTATCCAAGCATAACATGTCTCAAGGATCAGAGTAAGAAAAACAAAGAAAAAGACAAGCACTTGAAGGTTGTAGTGTTCTGGAAACACTCAGGTTTGTTGATGGACGAGTCTGGACGTTCACCACACAGCCAGTACCACAGTGTTCCTGACACAGAACGATACAAGAGGGAGAGAGGAAGGGGGGGTGTATGTGTGTCGATGAGAAAAAAACGGGGATGGTGTCAAACAAAAGACACAAATAAAGCAAATACACACAGTGGAGGGAGAGGGAGAGGGAGGGAGGGAGGGAGAGAGAGAGAGCGAGAGAGAGGGAGGAGGAGGAGGAGGTGATAAAAAACTTTCAAAGGAGTAAATTCCCAGAGGGTTACTATTCCTGGTGTGGTGAGCATACCTCCCTGGCACAGCCCAGATAAAGTGCCTTAATGCTGCTGATAAGACAAGGAGAAAGAAATGGAAGGAGGGAGGCCAACGGCAGAGTGCTGAGAGGAAAGGACGGAAAGAAGAAAACAAGAAGAAAACAGAAAAGCAGACGACACAGTGAACTGATAGAAGTGAGGAGTTTGGCAAAGGAAGACGCTGTAGAGACCTGCAGAGGTCTGAGGCAAGCTGGAGCAAAGACAAAGTCTTGATGAGAAACTGAGCTGACAATGAGGAATTACATATTAAATCCATAATTCAAAAGACCCCAGTCATGAACATTATCCTGCTTCTTGGCCTCCTCATATAATCTCACTGGATTCTCCCTTACTCTCATCGGTCCTGTTTTATTACTCCGTCTTGACAGGAGTCATTTATTAAAAAACACCAAAACTAAAATCTACACTGCAAGGTAAACCAGCTGTGATGCGGCAGTATGCTGCTGCTTACTAAAGGCTGCGATGGGGTAACATCACATTTTCTTTGCCAGTCTGCACTCATACTGTACAGAACTTTTCTGTCCGTCGTCACTGCATTATGAAGCACTTCCATCAACTTCTTTTGTGCTGACAAAGACACCTCTCTCTTTCCAGGAATACCTCCTCTCCTCCTTACCCTCCCATTTTTCTTCCCTGTGCCCTTCAGTCAATCTGTCCCTCAGTCACCCTGGTCCATCTCTCAGCAGGAGCCTTTTTTATGTGTCCACCTCTGCCTGTCCCTCTTGGTCTCACAGACTGTCCTCTTTCTGCCTCCACTATCCCTCTCTTTCATTGTAGCTCTGTGGCTGAACTGATCTCTCTGTCAGTCTGTGATTTTTAAAGCTACTGCTGTGACTACAAGTAAATAAAGCACAGGGCTCAATGGTCCTTTGAGGCCAGCATTGGGACAATAGATGTAGCACCTGGTGTGGAAACAAGGGTTTATCTAGGTCAGTGATTAGATGACCGGGAATGGGACAGGTAAGTGTGGATCTGATGAGGGGCTGAGACACACTGCTCAGAGTCAGCATGGGGCATGCAAACTGGACTGGTAGTGGAGGGAATAGAGTTGGCGCTTGGACTTGGGCTGGTGCTCAGGGTAGCTAGGAGTAGGGGTGTCCATGGGACTGAGGCTGGATCTGATCTTGGGATAGGGCGGGGCAGGGGACAGGGCCAAGTCACATGCGATGTAGCTTTCAGTACCAGGTTACAGGAAGGAGGGTGAAGTCTGGGGTGAGGTGGCTAGATCTGGGTCTGATGAACTTAGCCTTCTGTGCAGACCTGCTATATGTAGCCTTCAGGAGAAGTAGGGAGAGAAAGGACTACACCTCAGGGAGGATGGAGGAGCAGCCACACAGGCTAGGGAAATCCAAGTCAAGCCTCACAATCCTGTCTCTCATTCGTCTGCATAGGGACTTAACTGGGGTGGGATGAGCAAGGGGCCTCTGTGCTTCTGGCTATGGAAGACAACACAGCCAGCCTGCAGGTGGATCTGGCCACTGAGTCCAATTTTTCATGGCCAAGATGAACCTTTTGCCAACTGCACCGCAGCAAACACAACAAAAGATGTAACAGCATCACAAATTTGACTAAATGCACCAGTGCCATTAAAACAACACTGACTTCCCCATATGTGTATTGAAAGGGATATTGTTGATATTGTATTCAACTTGATGTTGGAGCCTCATTATCTTAGTATGAACAGGAAAACATTACAGCAACCAATAAGCTTTTCAATGTACATATGGGCATGTGAGTGTTGTTTTGTGATTCTTTCCCGCTGTCAGTTTTTATACGGCTTCTTAGAGGTGGACAGACTGTATAATGAATGTAGAAGGGATAAGGAGCAAATAAAGTACAAACAGTGACAGTAGTTAAGCAACAGTGGAGCTGCATGTCAAAGCCTGCTGACTATGGCGCACAGCTAGCCAGAGTAAATACACGGGAATGGAGTTCTGAAAGAAACTCACAGATAAGCATATCAGTTATCACGCTTCACATCATCATCGCATTAACGTCAACCCCAGGGGACAGAAAGAATGCTTTTTAATTAAAAACCACTAAGAAATACATCTGTCCGCTTGCGAGCCAAAATGAAAAGATACCAATAATTATCAATGTATTCTAATATGTCCAACTCCAGTCTTTATATTTGTTTTATCACCTTCAACTTCCATCCATGAGTTTCATCTTTAATTGCAAATAAATGATGACACGCTCCTCTCTGTTGCACAGCACCTTCAAAACCAGTGACATGAACTAAAATGGCCCAAAACAAGGCTTCTTGTTTCAACGCTTGAGTCTGTATGAGGATTTCTCCAACAGCAATGCATCAGCTGGCATTTATAACATGTTTCTGAGTCCCAGCTGACAAAGTTCAACAATCCGTTCCAGCATGTCACACATTTACCTGACACATTCAGCAGATGCTCCTTCCTGTTTCTTAGCTGCATTTGTGCAAAGTACAGCTCACTTACTACCATCTTTACTGTTTTTCAGTTTCTCCCTTCTAGTTTGCAGCGAACAGTTCACGTTTTTTTCTTCCTGTCACTTTGCCAGTTTGCCCACTGCCTCTCCCTCACTCCCCCCTTCTCTTTCCACGTTGGTCCAAAGTGACGTTTCTCCCTCCTTCATGTTTCTCATCCAGGATGTTTTTTTTTTTTTTTTTCAGTTCCCCACTTCCTTTCCTCCCTCTATCCATTCATCTTTCCTAACTGAGCCTGAGCTGTGAATTTCTGACTGTCTGCATAACAGAGCCTGGACTCCCACTGTCTCCCCCCAACTCTTCTTCCAACTTCCAAGCCACCCCCCCTCCATCTTCTTGCATCCTGCACAGTCTCATCCAGAAAGGGTAGAGAATGAGGTTTTATCCTGCCAGGCTGCATGCCCTCTCGCTTTAATTGTTCTCTGGCTCTTTAACTTTTTCTCCTTCATTTTCTCGACTATTCACTATCTCTTTTTCCGTCCATCTATATACCCCTCGTTGGTCGAGCCGGGCTGTTTACCCGAGGGTCCAGTCTGGCCTGCTGTCCTGTCTAATCTAGCCAACAGACGTGATCAGAGGCTGGCCACATTCCACCCAAAATGCCCCCTCCCTCCCTTCCGTCTTCATCCATCTCTCTCCCTCTCTTTACTTCTTTCTCTCTCTCTCTCTCCCACCCTCCCCAGCTTGGGCCTCACTCTGCATTCCTCCTGCACTAATACTATTCCCACTATCCTCCTCTCTCTCTCTCTCTCTCTCTCTCTCTCTCTCTCTCTCTCTCTCGTTGCATTCCAATCACACTTGTACTACTCCCTCTCCTTTCCCCACATCTCTAATTACATGCCTTGCCTAAACAATGCCTTATACATTACTCCCTCTTTAATACTGTTTACTCTCTCCCCCTTTCATCCTTCCATCTTTCTAATTAGGCCTAAGATATGTTCCTCCTTCACACATTCCTCCTCCCATGCTATGAATCCACCGTTCCTTCATTCATTACATACATCATCCTCGGGAATAATTCATGCTCTGTGGAAAACTTGGATCCAAAGTCGGGGTGGCTGGTTTCTATTATTTTCACAGACTGCGCTCCTAAACTTCTCTCCTGTGTGCTCGTTGGGGAAAATGGCACTGATTACACCTGCCAGCACTTTGGCTCTCTCACTTCAGTCCTTTCATCTCAGGTTCACAGTATAACTCTCTCCCTCCTAACAAGTTGTGGCATCTTCGCTCATTCAACTTTTTCTTCCATCCAAGTCTTTTTCTCCACCACACTTCATGTGGCTCTCTGACGCTGTCACATTTTCACTCCATCTCTCCCTTTCATTACTTCACAGACTCAGTACACTGCTTATCACACCCAGAGGTGCTGCTCTTATCCTACTCTAATGCTTGCTTTGCAAGGTGTGTAGACTTTGTCTGTGTTGCACTTTCACACTGTACATTTCCTTTTGGATGACTCATGCACTAGTTACTAATTACTAAGGCAGTCCCTGCTGGGATACGCAAATAAAAGCATTCCTGTTTCTCTCCATACCCTTCCCCTGTACCTGGCTGCTGAACAGTTACAAGCTATTTAGGACTGAAACTGTATGAGAAATGAGTAATGTAACCAAACAAAACCACACCCTGAAGAAACTGCTTGGAAAGCTTCTACCTCTACATGGATGACAATCTGGAAAACGTACGTTGTGTGAGCACAACTGCAAAGAGCGTTCTGGATGACTGAAACAGGTAAACATGGTGTGATTCAAAAGGTTTCCGAGCCAATCAAACATCATCGTGGGCGTGTTCTATGAATGTACGAACATAGAATTATTTGAGAAGTACTCGAATCACACACACTGCAATAATTCTAATAATTCTAATAATAACAGAATAGTTTGGTGGGTTATAAATGTCAGCTACATCTAGATGGATAAATCATCCTGATATCAACCGATATTAGCATTTTGCACATATATTTACCAAAAACTTCCAAAAGGATAAAAACAATAAGACAAAACAAGGTGATCACACCTAAAAAACGGCCTACTTCTGTCATATGGACATGGTTGGTCATCCTATATGAACTACTTATACACTGAATTTATAAAAAATGTGCAATATCATGATATATATCATTATCTGGATATGAGCTTTTGGTCATATCGCACAGCCCTCGGAGGACACACCCTCTTTTATTGGATTTTAGTGCTTCTTCCATTTTATTCTTTTATTTATTTGTTTTTTTTCCCCCGAATAGCTGCCACATCTTGTGACTCACCTGTTGGTATCTGTTCTCTGGTCCCAATGGAAAACTCTCTTCTACATAATTGTTGTCTTCACATTTTCATTCAGGCTCTGTGCCCTTTTCTGTCATTTTTCTTTATCTGTGCTAAAGTTGGGAAGCAAAATGTGGAATCATGAGTTTTTCACTCCAGCGCACAGAGCTCTAAAAGATGCGCAACAAACGGTGTACACTGCGAATGCCACACATGCTCACCAGTCTTAGCCACCTGTCTGAAAAAAATCCAGGGAAAACCTACCTTAAGCTCAAGTAGGAGCATTTAATAAGATGCTTCACCCATGTGCTCCAGATCTAAACTTTACAAGACCTTCTGACTGTATCACATTATCATAGTACTGATTCCCTCCAGTCCAAGCTACACAGAAGACAAGGAGTTATTACAAACAACAACTGACAGAATGACTGGAGCTTAGCAAAAGGCAAGATGCAAACAGCCATGTCTCCAAGCAGCTGGCAAAAGCTTCTCTTTGTCAGCATCTACGACATCAGTCACTGATAAGTCAAGAAGAGAGGAACTAACATCAACGTAATTCGTTTTGTATTTGACAGCTGACGAATAACCACAGTGCTCTCCATTTACAGAGAGCTCAGCAAAAACAGTGAGGAACAGGAAACAGCTCATCTGTACGGTCTGTGAATCATAGTCTGCTATCATTACCAGTATCACTTAGATTTATTAATTCTGGTTATTCATTCACATGGTCTGTGTAGTATCTGTGACACATACACAACTCACAGTAGCTACAACTACAACCCCAGTTTTCCAAAAGTGTTCCTGAGCCCATGCTGCAATATCCTTTATCCAATCATGTGTTCACGAAGTGGTGAACCTCACCTTTGGAGGATGCTCCTTTCATACCGAATCTTGATACTATCACCCGTTACAATGAACCTGTTTACCTGTGGAATGTTCCAAACAGGTGTTTTTGGAGCATTCCACATCTAAATCAATGAAGCCGATGAGGTCAAACATTAAATATATTGTCTTTGTACGATTTTCAATTGAGTATACATCAAAAAGGATTAGCAAATTATTCCATTCTGTTATATTCATGTTTTACACAGCATCCCAATTTTTGGGGAATCAGGTTTTATGTGAGATTATCACACACATCCAAATGACAAATGAAGGTGTACAAAGACAGATTAGACAGACTTCAGCAGTTTGTGTTTTCAAATGATAGCAGGACTGCTCCTCCCAGAATGCTTTGCAGGCCCCATCACCATTAAAGACACTCCCGCACTGTTAACCCTCCTATGAACGGGCCTCTCCGCTGCTCCCATGACAACCGCTAAACAGTGAAGTCCTCAGTGCCAGCTCAATGGTCATCGCCACATTGTTCAGACATGGGGGTGAGGTGTAGGGGATACCCGCTGCTGCTGAGTCCGACTGGTTTGTGTTGAAGCCATTTCTAAAATGCCTGGCAAAGACAGAGTCCAGCCGTCCACACAGAGGCACAAACACTTACCCCATTTTTCAGCAGTGAACAATACAACACTAATGGCTGGTCAGTGATGTAGCGTTGATGCAGAAACAACAACAATGTGGGCATTATTCAAGAAGCAGACTACAACAACAACAGACACTCACAGCCAACATCCATCCGTTTATCCATCCATCGAATCATCTGCACAGTCATGAATGAACAAAACCCACAGAGCACCTAGCCCAGGACAGCTTGGATTTAGTCTTCCAGACTAATAAAATGCAGTGCCAAAAAAAACTTCTCATGACAAGCATGGACTGAACTGTGCACAGACTAGATACCTTCTGTTTTTTTTTACACACACACACACACACACACACACACACACACACACACACAGACACACACAAATCAAATCAAGCACATTTTCCAGATATCTGTAAAAATAGGATTTCACTGCACTATTCCATGGAGGCCAACATGTAAGAAACGCTGGCCCACACTGCTGCCTTGTCTGATGTCCTGCTCTTATGCAATAATCACCAATCACATCGCATTTGACCACTGACTATCTCAAAAATACATTTGCATAACTGCTCAGTTGCAGTCTCAAAGCACAAAGTAGTCATCTAATGGCATTACAAGCCAGCGGATGGCTGTAAACCTGAAACTCTAGCCTGATATGCTGCGGTGCACTAAACGCAAACTGGTTTAGTGAAATTACTCAGTAGTCAGGGTCTGAAAACTGTGGTAAGGTTTGCACAGTTTTGACTAAGTGTGGCCCACCTGCTATGACCCCATGAAACTACACTATGACCTTCCTCCTATGCTGCCGATAACATGAAAGAGTTTGGCATTGACTCACCGGATTAATTGAAGGTTTTAAAAAAAGGCCTGTCTCCGTTTGCCGTAGGACCAATTGTGCAGATACCACCATAACAACAAACAAGGTCATGAAGGGCTTTCTATCACTGAAACAATTTCTCCAAATTAAAATCATTTGTCATCTGGTCAATTTGACATGGCAACCAAGAGAGTAAATTTTAAAGATGTAAGATACTTTCCAGATAAACAAACAGTGCTTAGTGTTCAGTGTTGGCCCTTGGCCTTACATACCTGACTTGGCCTCAAAATAGAGACGCCACTAACTCACTATAGAGCCATAACTCGAGATAATAGCTGGTGTCAGCAGATGTATAATAAATTATCTATAAGCTGCCAATTTGCTGCATCCGCACACTGATGAGCCTTTTAAGCTGGGACCAACTGGTGCTTAGTACTAAGGTGAAGGGGGGGCAGACAAATCAGGAGGGAAACCAGGGTCTGAGTGTAATGGGGTCTGGAGGGGGTTGTGGCTGCATTTGTGTGTGTGTGTGTGTGTGTGTGTGTGTGTGTGTGTGTGTGTGTGTGTGTGTGTGTGTGTGTGTGCATCTTCTATCTTTGTTTCCTCAGCAGCAGTGTTTGTGTGAGTGCACGACTGATGTGTGATGCCTGCTTGCCTGCATGACTGTGTTTTTCATGTGTTTTTGTGCGAGTGTGTGGCCAGCAGTGAGCCCAGCGTGGGGCTAGTGTCTGGAGCGTGTAATTGAAACATGGTCCCATGCAGCGCTACACAGTGACCCCACTAATCTCCTCCTGACAAAGTGGCTTAGCTTCTATAGGGTCATATGGCACACCGAGACAGCTTAAACACAACAGAGCGCGAGGCCAGACCTGCACACCCTGGGGTCTTCCCTGCATTCAACAGGTCACTCTCAGCAACTCATTAACTAGGGGTCTACTTCAAATATTCATATATATATACCAGAAGCAGGAACAGTAAGAAACAGGAGTATTGTATGCAAAATGTGTTTGGGTGGAACTTGCCAGCCTCACACAGTAAAAACACACCTCTGGTGTGACTGTCATACCAAAAACATGGACATCCTAATAGGACAAGTACGCCTTTGGTCAGAGAGAAGTCAAAAAAAAAACCCCAGCAAATATAGATCAGCTCTTTAATGCACTTTATGTTGACTTCTTGTTTTGTTTTGTTTTGTCCAGCTCTTGCAGAGAGATTGTTTTTGGAAACAAACACTGCATCTCAGCAAGGTCACTGACCTTTAGCTATGTGGGTCAAAAAGAGACACCAAAAGACATAGCTAGAGGACACGCATGTTGAGAGGTTTGTTTGAAATGACAACTCAATGAGGACAAAACACGTGGGAAACATGCATCCTAAACAATTGAAAAGGTAAGGTGATATAACATACTTTCCTGCTCTTATGTCAATGCCCCATATGTCTATGCAGTACTATTCAAAGGTAACACAAGACCTTTGTTTACATTTTCCATTGGAAAATAGATCTGGCAAACAGATGGAAACTAGGACTCTTTGTCCAAACACTTAGGCTGTGCTTACCTTTCCTCTGCAGGAACAGCCTGAGTAGGGGGCTGGCAGTGGAGATGGCTTTGTGGTAGTTGTCATCATTGTTGATGGGCAGCAGGTCGCCATGCACATCGGCATAGCCCACCAACAACTCCACATTGGGGATGCGGTGAACATGCTGCAAGAGGCCGTAGAACTCATCAAAGCGACCCGGCTTCGACCGATCCAGCGAGAACCGACGAAACTCTGCACCAAACTGGGATGGAGCAGACAGGCACGCACATGAGAGCACAATCGTATAATGCACATGGGTGTGAGGGAGAAACTGACTATTCAAGAGCCAAAAATACTGCAAAGAAGCTCCTTAAATGATCTGAGATGTGGGCTGTGAGTGATAAGCATAGGCTCTATGTAAGCCTGTCATCCATGTGAGACAAGCTAACACAGCACACGTGATTAATTATTTAATACTGTAGACTCTGTGATCTGTGCATCTCTATATTTCTGCGTTCATGGATGCGATCTGTTCAAGAATGAACAGCACTGTGTAATAAAGCCGCCTGACTGAATGTTTGGTATGCAGTTGTAAGAACGACTACGTGTTTTCAGTAAAAAGGCATTCCCACAAAATACATTGCTGGTGTATGAGTAACAGTAATCAGTGTGGTCTCACTGGATCAATGGCTGCAGATGCCTAATCTTTAGGCAACTGTTAGCTGAGACAGAGCACAATGTCCCTTTGGCGGTGTTGATGAGAGGTACCAAGTGTTGTGGTTACTGTTGCCCAGCACTGACAAAAGATGATCTACAATTCACTGCCAACCTGGACACTCATCAACTTATTCATTGGTACAAAGCAGGATTATAGTAGTAATAGACAGGGAAACAACACAGGCCCCCCGCATGACGACAATCTGAGATAAATGAGCCTGGACTGCTTGTATTAGCAAAGAACTGAACAAAGTCAAACAAAAAGTACACTATTTCTCTGAGTAAAGTGTTTGGAGGCAAACTCAACTGTAACTGTTAACCAAAGAGATAGTGGCACCAATAAATAGGCCACATTTTATGTCAACATACAGTGTAAAAACTAGTTTTGACGAGCAGAAATCGCCCTGAGGCCCCGTTCCTCTGCATGTGCGTATGATCGCAGGCCTGACGCAGGCCGTGTGACACCTGTGCGCACAGGAAAATGACACAACAAGCTCCAGCCACCAACGAGCCATACTGGACACATTTCACAGAGCTAAACGTCTTCAAACTTATGGAAACTTCCTCTGTGTTTGAGCTAACATGAAAGCTTGACTCAAACTTGGAGTCATTGTTTGATAAATGAGCAGAGGTGAGCGACGGAGGACGCTGTGACAGGTGACACTGGCTCACTGCGGCGTCAGCTGACATAACCCCCGCCTTCAAACTTACTAGCTAGCTATTAAACTTATGTGAAAAATCGACCTACAACATCATTAAAAACACAGTTTTAACTATGGCGGGCGACAAGCGAGGTAGCAGCAACACCTGCGTCGGCTGGTTAAGCTTTAGCTTGTATCTGTGCAATTTGCGCGACATTATAACTTGCTATCAAGCCACTTAGCAGGCTAAATTAGCCAGAGTAGTCATCACGGGGGGGAGTTAAGACTACAACTACAGCTAGTACACAGCTAAAGAAGAAGTCGTCCTGCGCAGCGTTACCTTGCTCTTCACCTCCACGGCACTCAGAGAACGGCTGCTCGGCACTCGGTGGTTCTTGTTCATGTTTCGCTAGCAGCGGGACGGCCGCCAAAGCACACTGCGCTGCTCCTGCTGCCGCTGCCGCCGCCGCCACAGCCGCTCTGTGTCCAACAATCTTATGTGTCCACCACTTATTGTCCAGTAACACACACCGTCCCACGACTTCTCGACGTCCAGCGGCTTGCTTTGTCTCTCCAAGAACGCGACAGCGGCTGCCAATCAGCCTAGCTCACCCTGTAAACTTATCTCCTCTCATACTTGCCACTGCCAGTGAAGCTGTGCTGTGAACGACTACAATGTGTCGGTCTACATCTGACCATGAGAGAGTCTCTCTCTCTCTCTCGCTCTCTCTCTGCCTGGTGAGTTGCCGCCACGAGACTTCAAAATAAAAGGCTCAGCTCTGTCTGTCTCTCAGCCTCGACTTCAAAATAAGAGCCCTCTACTTTGGAGGTCTGTCAGAAGGACTGACCTGTCAGGGGCTCCCAACCTTACTCCGAATAGCTAGAGCAACACTAGACGAGAACAATAAATATTTTTACATTTTATTTATCCAGCAAACCCTATCTGAATGGACAATTGTTATGATTTGGTAATTGATTTCCACCATCAGTGATTAAAGTACAGGTGTTCACACATTAAGCTATGTCACTGGGTTAAATTCAAGCTAAACAATCCAAATTTCGCTGGATATTCTAAAACCCCCTTTTAATGTCCCTTTTAGAAACTATTCTCTAAGCAGTTCAAATAAATACCTTGTAGCCTGTAAATCACATACCTCATTAATAATTTCCCTGATAAAGTATATAAATTATCATAACAGTCTTATTTGGTGGGCTATCCTCTACTTCTTTCTCCTTTTATTCCTCACTGCAAATTATTGCAGTGGTGTGCAAAAATCTAAAACTGCAACAAAAATACATTTGGCATCATATTATACCTTGTGTGATATAATTTGCATATTGATTACACATGATGTAGGGGAAGTGGTGTAGTAAGCGCTTTTGATTAATCGGTATGATGTCAAGTATAGAGATGAAATTTATGTGGGTGCTAAATGTTAGAGATGACTGCACCTTGTTTCTTAGTGTATAGTGACATCTTCTGGACAGAAGTCATATCGGTCCACTGCAGCTGGCTATCAGCCCGGTGTGCATGTACTCAAAAGTGTATGCACTAAACTGTGTATGCATAACACTGTGTATACATAAAGTTGTTAGTACAGTCTGTGCCACCATTATAGGCAGTGATAAAGTGGTGCTCAAAAAGATTTTTGAGCTATGCCCTAAAGGCGATGGTCATCATACAGCACTGATATCAAGGAGAAAACCACTTCAGTGGATTAATGTCATATTTTCCTGAACAAAATAGCATCATAAATTAGATCAGTGTTTTATCTGTGAGATGAATTACTGGCAGGTCTTCTGAAACTTCATGTGAGGGCCAGTAAGATGATACTAGAAAGTCCAAACAACCATATTTGATAAGATGTTGATTTGTGGCATCATCGCGTGCAAAAAGTGACTGAAGGCCATTCTTGTTTCATTAGACAACAGTCTATGGATTGAAATATTATTGAATTATTGAAAAGTCAATCTACACAGGGGTTTTCACTTATGTGCCTGATTAGACCTCAAACTGTGCTTGATTGACATCTCCCACATCCATCCGTTAGTTCTGTTGCACAAATTACCTTTATCCATAAAAATGGGATTAATAAAATTCTGACTACAGTATACAAAGGGCAGCAAGAGTGTGACATGATCCAGCAAAAATCAAAAAACATACAACTGATCAGAGAGAAAGAGAATGAACATGAAAAGATTAAGAGAAAAAAATATTAGATATTGTCTGTGCTTCATAACTAGCATGCACTGAGGCCCACTGTAACTATACCGCTGGCTGCAACGCAAGCCCAAAGCATGACCCCCATGCTTGTCAGTTGGAGAGGTGTTTTTTCATGAAAATCTGATTTTCTCTCCAAACATACCTTTACTGACTGTGGCCATAAAGTTCTATTTTAAATGTGTCAGTCCACAGGATCTGTTTCTAACATGCATCAGGCTTTCTAGGTGATCCTCTACAAACATTTTGTGGTGAGGATGCAGGAAAGGTTTTCTTCTGATGACTCCTCCATGAAGGTCGTATCTGTGCAGGTGTTGCTGCACAGTAGAACAGTGCACCATCACTGCAGAGTCTGCTAAATCTTCCTGAAGGTCTTTTGCAGTCAAACGGAGCTTTGATTTACCCCTCTGGCAATCCTACAAGCAATTCTCTCTGAATGTTTTCTTGGTCTTCCAGACCTCTACTTGACCTCCACTCTTCCTCTTAATGGCCATTTTTTAATTAATTACAGTACATTATGAACTGATGTAATACCTGAAAACTCTTCGCTGTCTTCTTTTAGCCTTCTCATGAGCATCCATTAGAGTGGTGGGCAGCTGCTCAGAGGAGCCCACGGCTGCTCTTAAATTTGCATCACCTGGCCTTTCCATACAATGATCGTGAACAAGCCACAGCACTATCAAGCTAATAAAGGTCTGAGACCTTCGTAAAAGTTATCGGAGAGCTTAAGTCTGTTGAGGTGCCCAAACTTTTGTATAGTGCTCATTTCCTTTTCTTTTTTCTCTAAAATTATACAAAACAAAAATAATGCACTAATTTTGATTGAAATGTTGAAGATGCTTCATCTTTGGTAACAGCAATATCTATAGATATATGAGAGAGAGAGAGAGAGAGAGAGAGAGAGAGAGAGTTAGATCAGAGTTAAATTCATGAACAGTCAGGAATTTTAAGACGTTTGACATGTCCCAGCAGGAAAAATAAAACAAATGATGGCTGAATTCCACTGAGCTGCTTTGGTTTCAGACTTTGGTTTTGTGCATTGTGGTTCACTGTCACACTGTCAGAATTTACGACACCTGAAGAACAGAACCATTGTTAATGTTATTAACGGAAAAACCGCTTCACTGTTTAAAAAGTAAAGAAAACCAAGTGAACCCCTACTAACCACTGATTTCCCAACAACCACAAAGTAAGCCTCTCAGGTAAGGTTGGAGTGAGCAAACCTGTTGATTCTTGGTTGAGGCTGAGCACCTGTGCTTTTCCTACTATTACATGTTTTCTTTTTTTCTTTCTCTTATTTTACAAGGTTGAGGCCTATTTGAGATTAGATTTTTCTTTTTTCTCACACCTTGCCAAGAGGGCAGCGTGAAAACACTGTCAACAGTAACTCTAACATGAGCAGGTTAAGCGAGAGAGGGGCAGCATATTCAAAAGCTTCTTTCTCCAGCTCTGTCCTCTTTGTGCCATCTGGAGAGGTGTATTTTTCACATTCTGATGTGTATTACACATTTGTTTGCTTGTTTTTAATGTGCCAATACTAATTTTAGGGCCACGTCACTGTCCTGGCTGCATAAAATAATTGATATTTTTGGCTACTTAGGGGCAGCAATGATTTGATATGGCAAACTGAAACACATCCAGCAGACATGGAGCAACATCAGCACTCATTTGTGTTTCTGGCCTTCAGGCATTTGTAAGTCTTTCGCTGCTAAATGCTCCACTGTGTTCACAAGCTATTTGCTCACTTTGTTTGCTGTTTGGTGATGATGAGTTATGGGTTTTCACTGAAGACAGCTGCCCGCTGCAGACAAAAACAACAATATGGTGACCCAAACAGCAAAGTTATAGGCTAGAAAATCAAAAGATGGAGCTGAAAGTCACCAAAACACTCTCCCAGGGAAGAACCTCTGTGAGTTCATCACTTCGCGCGACTCCTTCCACATGCAAGTAGTTATGTGATCATCAATATATCTTTTAATGTCAGTTACACAGCATCAATCCAGAGTCTGCAAACAGCCACCATGACATAACTGGTCATATCAGACCAACCAGGCCAGAGCAGCAAAGCTGAATTCAAATTTTTTTCTAAGTTTATTTTCTCCTCCTCCCAAACAGCCATTGTTTCCATATATTTTGCATACAGACATAGAGCCTCATCATCATGTTCATCGTCTTCTTATATTTATTTATTCATTGTCATAGTGACATTATTCTGTAGAAATGCAGCGTGCACTACTAAAAAACACTGAGTAAGTACAGGATTTCAGGAGCTTGAGGCTGTGATGCAGAACGTCCAGTTATTCTACTGAAAAAGTACAGGAGAGAACACCAAGGGCAACGAACTAATTCACTCCTTTTGCACTAAAAATATTTTGTCACAGCAGCAGGGTCATACGGTGACTGAGGATACCGTCCTTCAGCTGCACAGAACAGGTTCAGGTGACGCGCTGGCAAATATCTGTCTACCTGAAATGATCTTGAAGAAGACTCAGCACCAGAGCTGCTGTTTGGTATCACAACATGACTTCTGACCGAGGCTACGTTTCTTTTTAAATGTATTTAAACACCAACAGATCATATACATTGTTTTATCAGGTCAACAAATTCATGTATTTGTCAATTACCAGAAAAACTATTTTTTCATGTTCACCAAGTAAATGACACATCACTCCCCGGTAGGTTGTTGCCCCATTTCCTCACTGCCCTCCTTTCCAGTCTCCCTCTCCCGTACCTGCTTTGTCCACAGCTCTGTAGATAAAGTGTCTGACCTCCCAGCACACCTCCTCCCTCCCTTGTGCCTCACCCCTCCCACCAGTCCCTCTGCAATATGTGCAATGTGACCAGCAGACATCTGCTTTCCAGCTACGAGGGGTGCCAGTGGCTGCCTCATTGTCACCATGCAAAGCTTCTCTCTGCTCTCTGTCCATGGAAATATTGCTGTTTGTTCCCCTGATGCGCACACACACAGTCATACTCCCCCTCATGCTTGGGCCCTTCCCTCTTTCTACCACCAGTGCGCACACTACTGCAAAGTAGCCTGCTGGGTCTCTCTCTCTGTCTCACCAATGAGATGATGATTATGTCACCAGCTGAGTTTCTGCAGCCCTATTCATGCAACATCATGGAAAGTTTGATTCACATGTTGACAGGCATATTGGAGGCTGTTTGCACAGTATTGGCTGTCAGTTAAGGTTAAGATGAAAAAATAGCCATCAATCTGCCCAAAGCAAAACACTTCCACTGTCCCCAACATGAGAAAAAGAAGAAGAAAAAACAGGCTGTATTCTTTGTAGGTGATGTGGTTCTGTAAGCTTCATGAGAACATGACCCTCAGTGTGCGCTGGCATGGTTTGCAGTTGAGTGTGAAGTGTTAGGGATGGGATTTAGCGCCTCCAGGTCTGAGGCCATGGTTCACCGCCTGAAAACGATGGATTGCTCCTAACAGGTTGGGAGTTCATGGCAGTATCTCTGGATCTTGTTCAGATACCTGCTAATTTTGGGGGCTTTTTTTTAAGCTGTATTTGACACATGAGATGGGGGAGAAGGCACACAGCAAGAGGCCACCGGTTGGAATCGAACCTCCTGAAGACTCAGCCTCCTCAGTGGGGTGCAGCTCTACCAGGTGAGCTACTCAGGGGCCCCTGCAGAGATTGTATATCTAGTTTGGCTTGCAATCCCCATGAAGGATCTGGAAAATGTTTCTGCGTGAGCAATACCTGGAATACGTTGCTTAGTCTGCTCCCGCGCTGGCAAGGCCAAGGCAAGATAAGCTGCAGAAAAAGGATGGATGGATGGATCATAGATGGTATTATTCACATTCTTAAGAACTCATTGAACGTCAATGCAGAGTTGTCTGATGCAGGGTGTGTGTGCGATTGTGATCTTATTGCCTTTAACAATTCAGTTTAAGTATCTAGATGGATCCAGCATGAAAGAGCTGTGTAGTCTCTGGGGTTTTCTCTCCTGAGTGAAACAGATTAACCTTGTGGGACAGTTTTCACTGTAGACTGGTTTTAATGTTTGTAAAATGACTTTGGTAGTGTTTATCATTGTTTCACAAGCTAGGGTATCATGTGGTGATGTGGTAGCTTTTGTGCTTTATGATACAGTGTGAGGGCCCTGGGTCATATGCCTCTGCTTCCCTCTCTCAGGCCCTCCCTGATTGCCTGACCCGCACTAACTCACTGAGGGATTGGCCCTGCCTGGTTGGGAGTCTACATAAGTCAGCCCGCTTCCAAGGCGGCTCGCTTTCCCTAACTCGAGAAGACGTTTGCATTTCAGACAGCTGACTTGGTTTTTTTGGTTTGATTGTGTTTATCCTTTGCTTTTGTCACATGCAGACCTGTAAGCAGCTCCAGCTTCACAGCACCCAACACACCCTCTCTTCACCACTGACTGTTTCACACATCACGCTTTGCTTGTTTAGAGTTATTTTAATGTATGACTTTATGAAACTGTTAGTCTGGGGACCTTTCTTCTCTGTTATGGCCTGAACCAGCAGACTCAATGGATTAAATAAACAAGATATAATGTGTTAATTACTTTAGGTGGCTTCAGGCAGCGAGCGGTTGCCACCACTGCCTCCATTTTTTCAATGTAAACACAGCAGCAGAGAGAAGGAGGGCAAATGGCACTCTCATAAATGCACACTGGCATTTTCAGCATCAGCTTCAGAGTTTGATTATCCGGTCTGGGACAATAAACAGCACGCGTTAGCAAAACTTGTTAACCATTTCATGTGTTCTTAACTACAATCTGATCCTTTTAGCTATGTGATGAGGTTACAGCGGTTAGCTGCAGCCCCTGATGTATAGTGTAGGTTGTTAGTAGGATTAAAGTTTCCTGGACCGCACTAAGCACATAACCATTGCCTCATTTTTCGGGGACCCTCTACTCTGACCCTGTCCACGTCTGTCACAGGGGGACCTGGCCACTCTGCACTCATGTACTGTGAATTGCTGGGTTGCAATTGTCCACCAAAATGGCAGAAGTAGTTTCTTGTCACCTCTTTCTCCCTCTTGTGACTTCCTTTCTTCCTCTATGTCTCATCCGTATTCTTTTGTCATCTCCCATTTCCTCTTCTTTTCAGTCTCGGGAAACTCTCCCCATCACAAAATAATTTCTCTCTCTTACAATTGCCCACAGGTCTTGGTCTCTTACTCGTGTCCCTTCTCTTTTTTCATTATCTCTCTTTTCTCTGGCCATGAATGATTCAATTTCACCATATTCTTTCATGAATCATTTGCTCTGTGAGTCTGTGCAGCAAGGCCATTCTAACTGCAGGAGGCGCTAGTAGAGGGATAGGTCAGCAATCATCTCTCTCTGCCCCCCCCCACTGCTCTCTCTCCAGTCCACCTCCCCCCCCCCACCTCTGCTGTGTCCCTCAGCCACCCACTCGCACCCCCCTCCTCCCCCCACAGCTCCATCACCCAGCACTGCAGAAGAGGCCTCTTGTCTCCCCCGCAGTCTGCAAGGCCTTTCTTTAGCCCGACCCCCTCTCTCCTCTCTCCTCTCTCCTCTCTCCTCGTCTCTCTTTCCTCTCTTTGCTGGTCTTATTGTTCGGGTTTGCGTGGCACCCTGATCTAGATGACCTCTAGCGACATGCAATACTCAGAGGATGCCAACTACATGGTGAAATTTTGTAGCCACAACATCACGAGTGGCTCTTCCACTGGCACACTAATCTGTTATTATTTATTTTTTCCTCCTTTGCAAAAAGGAATCTCACACCGGCTCCTGCCAGCTTCCTACAGGGGGCGCCATCAATGACTCCGCCGCAGCCGTTGTTACATTACAACCTGCTCACGACCTCCTCTACATGTCCCTTCTCCTCTGCTCCTCTATTCCACCTCCCCTCCTCTCCTCCCTTTCCCCCTCTCTTGCCCTGATTAGCAAGCCATCACCACTCAGGTGGATGCAAGCTGCAGGTCAGGTGGGGGCAAATGCTAAACTGACCTGTGGCCAGTTCAACCAATTAGCCTCCCTCCTGTTAAGCACAAGGGCTGTTTTGTCTCGCAGGCTGCACCTCTTTGTGTCTGACGGCACACACACCAGGGCCTCTCTGTCTCTCTCCTCCAGCTACAGGGGGCGCCAGTCCCTTCAGCACCACCACCTCCCCTCCCCCCGCTCCTCCTCTCCCCTTTTTGTCTCTCCTCGTCCTCCTCCTTCTCCCTTCCCCCTACACCCTCCTCTGTCTGCCCCTACCACTTCCTCCCCTCTTTCTACCTTGCCACTCTCCCTTGTCCTCCTCTCCTCTCCCCTCCTCTTTGCTTCTCCTCCCTTGTGCTCCTGTCCCTCTCTGACTCCCCATTTCTTCTCCTCCCCTCCCCCCAACTCCTATATCCCCACCCCTTCCCTTCGTCTCCCTCGCTCTTGCCTCCCCTCCCCTCCCCTCCCCCCTTTGAAAGGCTGTTAAGCGCTCCTTCTACACAGCACTGCAGATGAGGCCTCCGCCTCCCCCACAGTCAGCCAGGCCTCTCTCTCTCTCTCTCTCTCTCCTTCAGCCTCCCCCACCACTCCTTCCCTCCCTCCCTCCATCCTTCCCTTCCTCCCTCTCTCTCGCTCCTTATAACAGCATAGCAACACTGACTAGCCAGCCAAGGAGAGCCTTGCCTCACTCTCCCTCCCTCTTGCACTGGGGTAATTTCCCTCCATTTTAGATTCCTCATCCCAGGGTGGCAAAGGATGGGATATTAATGAAATACTTGGAGGTAAAAATATATATAGTGAATGCAACCATCTGATGTCACTCAATTTACCTGGTTTGGTAGAACTGTGTGACTCACGAGATGAATCTCAGTCACATCTGATTGATCGCTACTCTGGGAGAGTACCTTTCATCCAATGGTATGCCTCAGAAAAAGGGTTAATAATGTAGTGTTCTATTTCTAACCAAGGCCTTTCCACATGTAATCACTGGTAACATGCAGGCAGGGTCCAATCTGGTATAGCTGTAAAACCAGAACACAGGAGGACATATTGTAGCTCTCTGACAAACACATCACATATTCCCTTTCATGTTTTCTTGCAACACCTCATTGTGCACGCAGAAAAGAGGATGTTCAAACGAGGTTTACTTAAAATGTGGAGCTTGTCACAGATTTAAGGCAACCAACTGGTTGTGGAAACTGGGCAGCCGTGTTATCTGCGCTGAATTTTGAGGATGACCACGTTAAAGGCAAAATGATTCAACCATCAGCATACAAAACACAGGAGGACAATCTCTTTCTCTTATCAAGATGATGTCATTGACTCCTTTACCAGTAATTTCTATGGTTGAAAACATACAGATGAGGCTTTATCTGACAGTGAGATCATTGTTTTGCATGGTTCATCTAAGGAAACCCTCACTCTTCAATACACCAGACATATAATAACACTCCAGCAAGGCTAAACTGGGGGCCAACTCAATTTTGGTCACCAAGAAATGTTCCGACTATCTTTAGCTTTTCAAAGATGAAGGAGTGATGGAGCACCGTGTTGGGATGGAAGGAGAATATTTCATTTAGAAATGTAAAGAACTGGGAATACATCCCATCCTGGGTTGATATTCCCCACTGTATCGTCAAATTACAAAGCGATGGAAAATCTCATTAAGACGTGCTGATGGATATGCATATGTCTTGACTTCATCTCAGACCTGATTGGGAAATTAAATATTCAATTAGACAATTTTAACAGTTCCTTAAATAAGATCCCATTAATTTAGAGGAAAAGATCATTTTTATACCTGGGAATTGCATGCTTTACTTTCTTGCAGAATGCCATCACATCGATGCCACAGACTGACTCAACATTACATCGAGCCGACAGAGACATTGAGCTCAAGAACGCAGACAAACAGAGCACCACATGACAGGTACCTGCTGATGCCACTGTATCTGACCATATGAGATACATTTTCTCCTGGCTGCTGGTGGTTAAGGTAGTCGTTAGGTCGTAGGAAACCTGCAACAACAAAGCTGCTAAAGTCACACTAAACTGGCGTTCACATTAGAAACTACATTTATCCATTAACTTTGTCAATATAGTTTTAAAATATTCTTGTTTTTGTGCCAAAAATCTGTCTTAAAAAGGAGACTCACATTTTTGATCAGTCTGCCCTTCAATAGTATCAAACAAACGGTCAGCCTCCCTGATTGGTTTACACTTTTGAATGATCCCTCTCTACCTACATCACTGCCCACTCAATGTAAAATAAATAAATAAATAAATAAATAAAAAAAATAAAAAAAATATATATATATATGTATACGTGTGTGTGTATATGTATATGGATTTTTTGAAATGCTTTTCAAACACAATACTTCTCAACAGTTTGCTCACTGTTGTTTTTACAATATTAAAGCATTTGGTTCATGTTTTGGAGATTAAAACCTCCAAAATCTTTGTGGCTTGTGATCGAACATGTATCTGTGACCTCTCATTACACGTTATGGCCTTAGTGTGGTCATGAGCTTGAAGTGGTGAATAAATCCAGTATTTACAATTTTGCTATCTCTCTCCTTCAGTGTCAGGTGACATTTCAGATTTATATCTTGGGACTGCTTGGGCTTGTGTGTGTGTGTGTGTGGTCTGTATTTCAGTATTTCAAACAGGCACCAAAATATCAAAGAGTTCACTTTGCACCATTAGGCACACAGTCTTTACCTCTACTGAGAAGTACACTATAGTCCATTTCAAACCAAAAACAGGACACTTCATTCACTGCTGTACAAGTTAACTAGTAGCACCACTCTGGAACAGAATGTGTAACCACTCCTGTATAAAAAGTTCTATGAGCCCTTGAGTATTGAGTGTGCTGCTTTAGCATGACATGTATACTGCAGTTTTAAGGAGCAAGTTTAAGGAGAAAGTTTAAGTTTGAACAGCTGCAGACAAAAGCACATTTACAATGCTCATAATCTAAAAATAAACAAACACACTCAAAGCATTTCTAACTATTGCTGCGCATCAGCAAGTAAGAAGAATCATTTTTGTGCACAATCCTTCTGCTCCATACTTCAAACAAAGGAGCCGACATGGCCATAATTTCTGTGAGAAGCACAATTACAGCACTTTATTGTTCATAAATGTTTAAGTGAAAAATGAAAACATAAAACAAATACGCACATTTCAAAGAACACAACTCTTTTTGGGGGGAAAAAAAAAAAAAGCTTTGTGGATGTCAGTATGGTGGTTACTGTCCAGTCTTGTGGGGTAAAGAAACATCAAGTTCAAATTGTGAAAATTGAAAGCAAGTTCAGTCCAGCCATGTAGAGCTGATGAGCATAAGGCTGCAAACATTGATGAAATGCTCCTTTACACTGTCAGAGGATGAGAATAGGTCAGCGCCACTATTCTCTCAGAACAGAAACCATAAAAAGGTCAACTTAAAAAAATAAAATCTAATCAAATTAAAAGCAAAAACAAGTCAATTGTTATTTCATTTATATATAGATATATTATTTTGCAAAAAAACTAGGTTTTTGTTAAAAAATAAACTTAAACATACAAGAAAATACCAGCCACCAAAGCGACACCTATTGTTAAGCATACCAATGTTGAACATATGAGGCTACCTTACACACAGGTAATAGCAAATATTTAAGGGTACATGTACGGCAACATGTGTCTAAAAGACTGTACAAATGTACACTACCCATCTCAGAATAACTACCATGAAAAATTATGGATTATCCGGTCAGCTTAAAAGCTTTAACTTGCAACAACTCAATATTTTAAGCCACACTTACAACTTCAGTGGCTAAATCAACATTAATAACTCCTTATCTCAATGTAATAAAGTATATAGAAGGCAAAAAACTTTTTCTATTTGTTTGGTGTAACTTCACTGTCGTCTTTGCACATCCCCTCCCACTCGGGGAAGAAACATTAAAACTTTGTTTACAAATCTTTACATCAATCCTAGCTGCTCGTTGAGTCCTGCCTTTGAATGTCATTGGATGGCTTGTTTTGAGATTTCACTCAAGTAGAGTTCTCTCCTTATCACTCGCTCCTTCACAGATACCCGATGTAACCGGGCAGCGTCCTTCCATTCAGGCGAGGCAGATTTGTTGGCGTGGATCAAATCTAAAGTGTCTCTGACTGTTTGAGTCTTTCTGATTTTATCAGTCAGACCTGCTGTTTGCCCAGCTGGGCTCTGTCTCTCCCGCCTCTCGCAGATGATGGTACAAACTTGGGAATAATGATTGGTAGAGTGTCTCTTCCTTTAGCAGCATGTCTTCCTGTGCCCTCTGTGGGCCCGAAGCCATTCTCTACATGCTCCTCCTCATCCTCATCTTCGTCATCATCTTCGTCGTCCTCATCGTCATCATCATCGTCCGACATGTCGTCTAGATCTGAAATAATCTTGGACTCTGTCCTCGGCTCTATTCTCTCCTTAGCTCCAGTAAGCTGTTTGTTACCATGGGGACGTACCTCTTCCTCCCGTTCTTTGTTATCCCTCTGCTGCTCTTCCTCATCACTGTCAGAGTCAATGGCAATGGGCTCAGAAAGGTCTAGAGGCATTTTCTGTGGTAAGGTGCTGTTGATTGTCTTGGTTTGGTCTCTGCTGGCACTGTTGGATTTGGGGGCAGTTGGCTTTGCTTTAGTACCTTCCACAGTTCCAGCTGGCTTTCCCTTTCGTGGCAGGGCCACACCACCATTAGCAGCTACAAGTTCCCTGTGCCTTCGGAGAGCCTGCTCTGACACCCCCATATGCGTCCTAGATGTCCGCCTCTTGCCATTTCTGCCCTCGTACGTGCCATCCTGCTCAAATGCCAGCTCGTGATTCACTTTGCAGAGCTCGTGCATACTGAACCCCAGCAACACACTGGCATTCTGGGTTTCACAGTCCTGTACGCACTTCCGCCTTCTGTTGACAAAGTGACTGGAAATGTCCGACTTCCACAGCCATAGGCTGGCTGCCAGCTTCTCCACTTCCCGTTGAGTGGGATATGGCGCTCGGTTGAAATACTGGGTTAGAAATGCCTTTCTGGATTCATAGGACTCATTTTCGTGACCCTTGGGGTCAAGAGCCATAACTACAGGTTCATCAGGATTTTCTACAAATGTAGATGGACCGTTGCTATCCCGTGGGTGGGCCCTTTCTCCAGGAGGTCCTGGCCTCCTTCGTTTTGGCGCACTAGTGTCAGAGCAATCAAAACTGGCCCGTTTGAGAGCGCTGCTCTGGGCCTGGCCCACCCGAGAAGAGTGAGCTGCCCGACTGTCCTGGCCATTCTGGGATTTCCCTACACCTCGACAGTGAACCAAGTGTAGAGTGATGGTGGAGGCAGTCATGTTACTAGTATAAACCCCCAAGCAGTGAATGCACTTGTAGGTCAGTTTCTTTTCTACAGGGTGGACTGTCTGAATCACCTGGTGCCTCTCTCTCAGGTGGTGGGCCAGTGAGTCTGAGATTGGACCCTTGAGGATAGAGAAGCAAAGAGGACACAGTGTCTTGCCTACATCCCTCTTGTAGGGCACAGAAGCCTGTGGGGTACTCTTGGTTGGTGCACTGTCAGTGGCCCCTGAAGGAGGTTTGAGAGGAGGCTGAGGCATTAACCTCTTGCCTGATATTAAGGAGGCAGACAAGGCTGATGAGACAGAGGTGTTGTTGTTCTGAGCATGAAACGCCACCGACTCCTCTGGGGCATCTCTCATGTTGTAGGTAGTGACAATCAGCTGAACATTCTTGGGATTGCCCTGCTGCAGAGTGAGGTCAAAAGTCAAAGGAGAATCTGTGCGTGGGCCAACGCTCTCATCTGGGTGCGACATCCGCATGTGAGCCACCATCTTCTCAACATCATTGAAGGTTGCACGGCAGTGTGGGCAAGACAGACCATGTATCAACATGTGGTTTAACAATGTGTCACTGGGGAGATAGCGGTTGCAGTAGAGACACTTGCTGGTGAAGTTGTGGATCTTCATAATGTAATTGGCTACGGCAGGCACCTTCTCTGCTTTGTGCTCTTTCTCAAAATGAGAACTGTATACATTCTCTGGGAAGAGCTCATTGCAGATAGTGCAGATTTTCCACTTCTGGGTATAGGATGTGCCGAGCACTGAGGAGCCGCTTTTCTTGGCCGTGACAGACGCTACAGTAGTAGCTGCTGCCTGGACACGTGAACCCAGGGGGTTGGATCTAAGTGAGGAAGAGGCACTGCCCACAACTGGATTCCTCAGGCCACCACCAGAAATAAGCTGCTTTGCTGCATGTGACTGCTGGGGCACAGAAACCTGGGCATTCCCTGGTAAGGAAACCCTCACCTGCTGACTGCCAACAGAGAATGAGTGGGTGCCCCCGGCCTTTAATCGTACTGCATCATGTTTCATCCCAGATAGAAGACCTGAGCTCAAGCCTGTCTTTGATGCGATGACCACTCGACCCAGCTGCTGTGAGCCAGGAGACCTGGTAGTGGCCATTACTGCCCCTTTAGGGCCCATCCCAATGATGGTCTTGTCTCCTTGAGTTTTAGGGGGGATCATGATGATCGGTTTGGGACGGGGGACTATCACACTGGTGTGCCCAATCATGGCAGTCACCTGGTAGCCAATCCTCTCATGGTCCTCAATGACGTGTTGAACAAGTGCCTCGTAGGTCCTTGGAACAAACAGACACTTCTTGCAATGAATCTGGTTAATGTTAACATTGTTTGTGTTATTACTCTCTGTGTTCCCTGTGGGTCCTGCTGTGCCACCATTCTGAGCATTTGTCTTCTCTCCTGGTTTCACGATGTAGGGCTGGGCCACTTGCTGGAAGTGTTCCCGGTAGATATGCTTTCGCACTACATTGTACAAAGGGTCCCTGTAGGTGCACTTCTTGCAGTAGTACACTGCCTGTTCCACACTGTCCCCGGTCCTCTTCAGCACCCCATCCTTCATCATGATCCCACCAGCTCCCGCCACCATTCCACCGGGACCCTGCCGCACAGTGTTGTTAGGCATGTGGAAAAGTTTGATGTGCGTTTCCAGAGTCTTTTTGTTGCCATTGTAAGTGCAGTAGGGGCAGTTGAGGAGAATGTTGTTCTCAAAGTCCTCACTGTGGACATTGCGGAAGTGGCTCTTGTATGCGGAGAAGTACTTGGATGAAAAGAGGCAGCCGGAGCAGCAGAAAGGCTTTGATCTGTAGTCCTGGAGACAGAGAGGTGAGAAAAAGCTTAAACTTGACAAGTTCTTTGTCTCAGAGAGTTAAAAACTATTGTATTGTACTGTTGTTGTTTTTTTTTCTGCTTTTCGCGGTGTGAACAGAAGTCAGAATTTAAAACAACTGATTAAAATATCACAGTGCACATCTGTGTGTGTCACACACCTGGACTTTGGTATGTGATGGTTCCCACATGCACACATCTTCCCATGTAGTGTGCTTGATATAAACCTCTGGAGGAGTGAAGTCTTTATAGTCCTAAACAACAAGGAGATTTAGATTAATACTTCATGATGATAAAACAAGGGCACAATCAGTCAGGAGAATATCATATGAAACATTCACGAGGCACAAACTGCCTCTATGGAGACGCGTATAAATGGTGGAATTATTTCAGTTTTCTGGCTTTTGAATGACGGCAAGCTGAAGTGTGTTTCAGTGATGAGACATGTTACATTGGGACAAAAAGAAGAACTTTCTAGTTAACTGTAGCAAACAGATTTGTTGATGTGCGCAAATCTAAAATCAGCCTCTGCTGTCCTGCATGTCAAACAAACACTGATTTGCACAAAACAACAGTGACAAATAATTGACTTCTCTATTTTTTCTATGCATGAGAAATACTTCACACTCATACCTCTGTTGCCAGCTTTACTGTCCTCTGGGACACTTGTTTACTTTATGTAAGGGCTGGAAAATAAGTCAATATTTTCAATTATGGACTCTATATAAGCTTATTGTGTAAAACAAATCATATGGAGTCTGGCTCACGGTTCTCACATCTAAATGAATAACAATAAAATGTTACAGATGTGTCAAACATTAGGAAATGTGATACAATTCAGAAAGTCCCCCACCTAACCCCACCAAATCTGACCAAATTTGACTCCTCAGAATTGTGCACAGAATTGGATGCTGGATACTAAGTCCTTGGTTTCTACTGTCAAGCCTCAAGAGCAACTTTGTCCTACATTAAGTGAGACACACCAGAATAAGGGCATCATGTCAATAGGGTAATCACATGCTGTATGCATAATGTTATGTGTCCAGCTCATACATTCCTATCATCATACATTCTCTACATTTATTCAGCAGTGCCAGGCACCCCACTGCTGAACCCTTACTTCCTGCAGTGAGCCAAATGGAAGCGCAATCGCAACTCCTAAACTGGCCTTATTATTAAATCAAAACAAATTTCCCACGTGTACACCAGGGCTACATGGATCCAAACAAGAACCATTCGTCAAAGCTATCAACACGCGGGTATAGTCGAATGTGCGGCCATCAGTATGAAAATACCAAAGGCTGAGCATACTCACCTCTAGGTGATCTCTACAGAACTCCAAGCCGATGTCTCCCAGGACCTTCTTGACATTTTTCCTTGCTTTCCGCAGACTGCCTAGGTTATTGACAGGGAGCTGGAACATTCTGCCCACCTGAATAGAGAAGACACATACAGCATGTTATCAGCAGGTGGAAGGTAAAATGTAGACAGGTGGCTGTTAACTGAATCCCAAGTCAGGAAATGAACAGCTCACTGAAAAGGACCTTTTACTTAACTCAGTATAACACCTGAACACCTATACCACATGAAATACACAATAGTGATGACTTCAACTGTCTGTTAAAGTAATGTCTTTTTGCCATTAAGACACAGCTGTCTTTAACATACATGCTCATTATAACTTCATTCACTCAATAGGTGTGACAACTACTGACTGTCATATCTGTAGCAAGAGATAAATGACTAAAAGTGCTAAAATTGTTCCCAAATAGATTACTAAGCCAACGAGCACCCTCTTTATGGGGACACAGACTGAAAAAAGCCCTGTATTGAACCACCACAGGGGGCATGTTGTTTTATGCACCCCTGAGACAACGACAAAGACCCATCAGATGCTAAAACACTGCAAAAAGGTTTGTAATGCTCATGGACTCGGTTTCACAACTCTGTGACGTTATCACAGCAGCAACTATTTTATCTTTGCTGTGACAATCGTGAGGTAAACACTAGCAATATAGATATATAATTCATATTACAAAGTAATCTACCAGAAATATGCACTTCTATGTATGTGATTGGCCAACACGGTGCATTGCTGGATAGCTCTGTGTTTCAGCAAAAGTTGAGCTTGGTGTTTTTGCTGTACAACGCTGTGTTGTTTTGCCAAAGGCCTCTGCATTGGCCGGCTGACGGACCAGCTCACAGTGTGACAGAGAGCCTGGAACCAGAATCCTGATCCTGTACAACATGTAGTTAACATCTGCGCTTTTCCAACTCTAACATGCTGGCAAAGCTTCAATTCCCTAACAGAGTTTAACAGTCTGGTGAGGCTTTAACAAGCAAACATGTTTCCATAATACCTTTAAGACCCCATGACAATGAAACGTAAAAAGTTATAATGTAGTTTTTGACCTCATGCACAAGGACACACCTACTCACAGATGACCAGACACATTCCTGCCAACGGCTTAGAACTATCCCACTGACTGATGGGTGGTAACATACCAAGATACAGGGTCATGTGCCAGGAAACTGCTGGCTCGTAAACATTGATGTAAACAATGCAGTTTTCAAATTATTAACAAAAAAAAAAAAAAACAGCTTTAGAAATATTCTAAGGAGGTAACGCACTCAGTTTCATGGACCTCAGGGATACACACAATGCCTTTTGGTGAGAAACACTTAATGGAAACAGTTTACAAGAAACCACTAAAGTCACAAGCCAGCGCTCAATGGTTAGCAGCAAGTTGTTTTTGTTTTGTTTTTTAAACATAGCTTTTTTGGGGGTATTTCTGCTATATTTTTGATGGTGACAGCAAAGAGACAGGGAAGGCAGGGGAGCGAGAGGAGGGGGGTGACATGCAGCAAAGGGCCTGGGATGGTATCAAACCCAGTCCGCTGCTGTAGGGACTCAGCCTTGATACATGGTACGCACTCCACCAGACTAAGCTACAGGAGTGCCCCGGTGGCTTAGTTTTTACACTGTGTGCTTGTCCAGTGACAAAACTATTGTTTTTTGTTACAGCCTATCAAACTTTTGATTCAACTTGGGTAAACCTCACTTCGCTGTCTGGAGTAGAAAGTAAGCTTCCCTACATGAAGATAGACACACAAAACTGTTCCAGACAAAATACAATTAAAATACCATCCACTCGTCTGTGTGACTATGACTGACATTAAGTCCAGAGGATGTGAGAGCTGTTAAACTCACTGTCCAAAGTACCCGGTTAAATGTCTCTATTCAAATCAGAGCTCCATGCAGCGAAAGTCAAAGGTCACGGATGCACAGTGACATAAAGGCAGCTCAGTGACAACAACAGCACCGTCCCAAACAATTCCTGTGAACATCTAAGCTCATTTCCCTTCTAGAAAACACACTCTGTGTTTGTGTGTGTGTGTGTGTGTGTGTGTGTGTGTGTGTGTGTGTGTGTGTAGTTCCACTGACTATTGGCCAAGTGAAGAGCTGAGAGAACCGGAGACATTTGTGTCCATCCGCCTGTCTACTGTCTGTCTTCCATTCAGAAATGTGCAAGTCCAAGAGTGAGTGAAAGAGACACACATCCTTGCACACTTCCCCTCTCTGTCTCCCTTTCCTGCTTCCTCCCATTACTTGTAGATGGCGCTAGAGAGGAGCTCCATTATGTAAGCCTCCCTATACTCTGCCTGCCCCCTTTTTCTCCCTGCCTCGCAATACCATCACAGAATGGCGCCTCCTATTGAGTCAGCAGCAGCCTCTACAATATGTCTGCAGTGGAGGGGGAGGGGAGGGGAGGGGAGGGAGTGAGGAAGGGAGGGAAGGGAGGGAAGGGAGGAGAGGAGGGAGGGATGTTGGAAGGGGAGGGACAGAAGGAGCCAGAGAGATCAGTGAAGGGGGAGGGTGAGTGTGTGTGTGTGTGTGTGTGTGTGTGTGGGGAGGGGGGGCAGTTGGGAGGAAGAGGAGGGAGAGAGAGGGGAGGGGAAGTGAGCAAGTGAGTGAGGGTAGAAGGAGTGTGAGGGGAGAGATGAGAGGAAAGGAGAGAGGACAGAGTGGAAGTGGAGGGGGGAGGGGAGGGGATGGGGAGGCAGGGAGGTCAGACAGACAGGATCTGAGAGGGGAGGGAGGGAGGGTGAGGGAAGGAGGGGAAGAGGCTGACGGGGGAGAGAGAAAATGGGAAAGGGTGAGGGAAAGAGGGGGCGACGGACAGGCAAGGAGGGGAGGGGGGTGGGAGGAAGAAAAGGAGAAACAAAAAGCCAAGGAGACGCTGAGCAGGAGGGAAGGGAGGGAGAGAAGGAAGAGGAGAGGGAGGAAAGGCGATAGGAGGCTCTGCTCTGCTGAAGGCTGCTGGCAGAAAACAGGTTTCCCCCTTCTACTATGTTGTGAAAAAGAAACAACAAGAGGCCCACAAACCTTCAGCCACACATTTCCTCACACTCACTCAGTCCTCTACTGGGACAATGATAACCTATGATCTGGCTGACTGCTGCCTCTGTCAATGTGCAGATGTTCAGTGAGGAGAGACGCTCCTGGTGACGTCCACATTCACACCAACAGCAGAAAAGTTTGGGATGCTTAAAATCCACTGGGGTTAATAGGCTAAACACCTGTCTGCAGCCCTAAGCAATGAAGGTGGAGGGCTGTTTGTGAGGCTGGTTTGGGGGGGGGGGGGACGATGGTAGTGACCATGATCATAATCTGACACTTTGCCTGAGCAAGTGACAGCCCCCCAGGATCAAACACGAGGTGTGAGTGAATCACCAGCCTGGTGTCACCTGTGAACTTGGATCATGCTCTGATCACCTTTGAGGGTTTGATTAGTCAAAGGAAAACTTAGAGGATATAAGAAACATGAATTACATAAATTTTCTGTCACACACTGTCTGTGAATATGTAGCCTGTCGTGTGTCCCCAACACAAAACTCTGTCCAGTGATGTAGACACACTTTCAATATTCATAGCATTCCTCGCTCTGACCACGTTAACTCGCAAGATCTGTCGTGGTAGCTTCAGCTGAGCGTATCACAACCCAATCGTGCGGTGTGGTGACATTCAGTGTCAGTGAATCTAATCTCTGATCAACATCTGGCAGCCTCCTGATCGATGGCTTTGGCAGGGAGCTGCCGCCACCGACAAAGAATCGGGGACACACCGCGCTAAGTTAGCATGCTAAGCTAGCCAACTCGCACCAACAACACGGGCTGTTCACAAACTAATGCTGCCATTTCTGCCCTTAAATTTCCCACACGGGATATTCGCTTGCATTTTCCCGAGGCTGCTCTAAACAAACCCGCGGGAGAAGTCATTCAACTCGAGGCTTCCGCTGAATCCTCATGACTTATAGAAACATAACGTTGGCCATATCGACAGCCAAGTTACCTTAGCTATAGTTCAGCAGCACCCGTCGCATCTCCGCAGGTAGCCACGGCTAACAGCGAACTGTCGAGCTTTGACGGAGGTGTCCAACATTATGACAGACAACTTTACCTGCTTTCACATCCACTGCTCCCCTCTGAGCGAAATGTGTCGCCTCAGGATGGCTGAGGCGATGGACAGACACTTTCACTTCGTTCAGATATCTCGGTAATATCCTCTCTGGTGACAACTAGCTTCGTGGGGGAGAACCAGCCACCCCCGGCCGTCGGTCTATCCTCCAAACCCGATTCTCCCTCGCCGACTGGGGTTATCCTCTTCCCTCTGGTCGGCAAACGGGAACAGAAAGCCTCCGAGACTCATTACAGAATGAAAGCCTCCATTCTCCGTAGTGGTGCAGGCAGGCGCATGTGCTATTGTTGGGAACAACTACCGGCGTATCCACTCTTTCAGATAAATTGCCTAAGTGTGCCTATGATTGCCTGGCAGCCGATAACGCTTTGCCCATTCTCTTCTCTGACAGACAATACACATCCAGCCTAGAAACTGCCCTATCCAAAATGGCGCAAATAAAAGGGGCGGAAGTGACATCTACTTGATTAGCATAAATAATCTCATTGTGAGCTCCTCGCGAGTCCGGCTCATTAAAAGTCTTGATTGGTCTGTCAATCACTTTGGCCAATTAAGCAAACGTCTCTTTAAAAAAAAAAAGCACCTACCTCGTCCCTCAAAAGCCAAGCGTGTCTTTGGTGTCTGGGTTCGAGTCTGTGGGTGTAAACAACCCGGCGCAGTAGTTGCGGGATCTGGCCGACAGCGGGCGTCCTTTTGGAATGGGCCGCTCCGATTTATGCGCATGCGCGGCATGTCTGCATCTGGGCCCCCCTCCTCTCCCCTCCCCTGCGGAGGGTCGGATGCACACGGAGCCTCAGCACTCAGCTGATGTGGTGTTAACAGCTCGATCGCCGGTAGGTGGCGCTGTACTGTGCTGTGTTGGTAACCGCACTATTCCACCAAACTGGCCGGGACTACTTTCCTATATTATGCCTGCTGAAGGGCAGAACAGCATGTCAGCACCAAACCCACTGTGAGGCTGCATTGAAATGGTTGATGGTAAAAGTTCTCCATCAGCTGGGGTTCATTCTTGCCCTCCTCCCCCCTCCTCCCATCATCACTTATCAAATGTCCCCCCGAACTCCTGCCACTTTCTGTGCTTCTCCATTTGCCTGTGGTCATGTGATTAAACATGTTCATTTAGGTATATGCAACATATGGCTTGATTTGGCTCAGGGCTCCTCTCCACGCAGGGCCTGAAGATCAGGATGAAGCAGGATTCACCTTCAGGTGTCACTTGATGCTTTCAAGATGCATGTTCTCCAACTAGCCTTCAAATAAAGCAGTCCAGACCACAATGAGTCTGGAGCATTCAGTGCCCCCTGGGGCATTTGCCTACTTGGTTAGCTAGCTCTGCACAGGATGCTTCCAATGGTGCAAGGAGACAAGTGGGATGTTAAATGTCTCTACTATGCAACTTTTTAAATCCATTCATGTATCCATGCTGCTGTATCCCCATGCTGGATCCATTAGTGTATATGAGAGACATAAGCTGATACCTGTCAACACCCACTGCCATAGGACAGAGTATACCCCACCAAGACCTGTGGCTGAAAGCTCAAAAAGAAGCTGGTGCTCTTTGAGTTAAACATTTTTGCGTCAAACCACTGTTTCAAGGTCAAGAATGAACACTTTCTTTGTGTTTGGGTGAACCTCAGGTGAGTTGGGACCTTTGCCTTTCATTTTGATGTTTACATGAGTGGTAGACGTTATCATAACCACCCAGGATGGGCCTGAGGTCATCTTTAGAGAGCACTGTGTGAGCTGACCTGCCTGTGTTCAGGAAATCAACAGTGCCTTGCACTTCAGGTTTGACCTCATTCAATGAACAGCAATAAGAAACAACAGAGCCAACAATAGAAAGAGTTTAATTTTATACAAACAATCACAGGTGTAGCAGGTAAGCATGTACTTAAACCCATCTGACAATCATGTTGATGCAGAGTTCACTCAGCTGTCTGGACCGGGAATGATGCGACACCAAGTGCTTTGCTCAAATTTATTAAAGAGGATGACGAGAATGTAGAGCACTAAGTTCTTTCAGTATTCAGGGTGGCGAGTGACAGGGAATT
Source organism: Chaetodon auriga (assembly GCF_051107435.1). Classification (NCBI taxonomy): domain Eukaryota; kingdom Metazoa; phylum Chordata; class Actinopteri; order Chaetodontiformes; family Chaetodontidae; genus Chaetodon; species Chaetodon auriga. The sequence continues at coordinate 23,766,669 of NC_135083.1, read as the reverse complement.
GATTTACAGTTAATGCTAACAGGAGAGAGACGTCTCCCTCGTCATTTGCCATCATGTCACTGGCGAGTGGAGCTTTCCCCACCACAGCAATTCTGACAACTACTGTATTAAAGACAGCAACTTTAAGAGTGAAAGGAATACCAAATGACCGTGGCACGTCCAAACGGAATGCATCACTGATCATGTCGTGGCAAAGAGTGTGAGCAGTCCTTTTGCATATGACACAATCTCATTCCCTCCAAGTTTGGACTCTCCATAAACTCGATCCACAAAGGAAATGGGCACCTGTTGTTTGGAAGAAGAGAAAAAAAGCATTTATCTGAAAAATATATGCACACTCAGTAAATAACCCTCCCCCCACCACCACCACCACCACCAAAAAACCCATAAATATATGAATAAATGACTCAGGGCCTCACTTCTCCAATTGTGTAGTGGAGCTGTCTGGCGCGGACGATCATCTCCATCTGAAAGACGTACCCTTTGGACACGCACCGCTCAACTAGACTCTCCAACACCTTCCTCTTGTACAGCCTGACATCAGAGAGCCAAAACAGCAGGAATGTGACAAAACACAGCCCCACGAACGCACAATTCAAAAGTCAGCGGCACTTATTTCACAACGCTCACACCACTTACCTGAAGCTGCCTGTGAGGTCTGAAGCACCGGGTCTCAGTAACACTTGAGCCAAAAAGTTGGCCCCCCGACTGTGAATGAGAGAAAGGGGGCAAAAGACAGAAAAGAAAATCAAACTTCAGCCTCTTGCCTGCTGAAATCAGAGTCAGTGGAAGACGGGTGAGTGGAAATTGAAGAGAAGAAGTACTGTTGTTGACTTGCAGATACCTGATGAGCTTCCTGCGCAGATCCCAGCCGTACACGCCTCCGTCCCCTCGGTATCGAGTACCAGACACCAGGTCGTAATCACCCTCCTTCTGCTTTCTGACAATCAAGACGATTTTAACTAAAGGACATGTGCAGAAGTTTTCTTCCAGCTGTCATCTGATGCACTGGAACTACATATTATTATATTATAACAGCTGAACAAGCAAAATCATGCGATAGGAAATTTGAAGACACTTACTCAATAAATTCTGGGATAAATTTGGGCTGAAATAATAAAATGACAAAGAACAATCAAACACCATGCTGTAATATTTCACACATTGTAATTACATAAAGGACTCATTAAAAAACGTGGGCTTGAAGAAACTGTGTTCTAGAGATTTGATTATTTTCTATGGACCAAATGATTCATTGGTGAAACAAAAAAACTCACTGGCAGACTGATCAATATTAAAGATGATTGTTAGATACAGCCTTGGAGTGTTCACGTGAACCTTCTGTAGAAACACACAGTTTAACGAGCTCCACTCACATGATGAGAAAGATCTGCATCCATGATGAAGATGAAGTTCCCGGTGGCGTGCTTCATGCCGTGGATGTAGGCAGTGCCTGTGGAAGGAAACAGAGCTCATCAGTAGTTCGCAAAGGTGACTAGAGTGAACACACCAATTGTTTTTTGTTTTTTTTTTACAGTTTCGAACTTACCCAGGCCTAACTTTTTCGCTCTTGGTCGTAGAAGCTGAGCCACAGAAAAGAGAAATTAAGCGTCTGCAGAAAGACCCTGTACACTGTTCATTTACTCCAGCCACCTGTTACATGGCACGGTGGCTAAACATTGTAAAACACTCCTAAACAATCAGCTGTAGGCTCTATGAGCACACCGCATGTTAATTCATCTGAATGCATCCTCACTCGCTGTGAGGACGGGGATTAGTAGCGATTCTTCACTTACTATTTTATCTTCTCCATAAATCTTTTGCAGCTGCTCAGCCACCTCCAGTGTCCCATCTGGGCTTCCATCGTCGATGACAATGATCTCGTAGTTAAACCCACTGGAAACACAGTAAGTGAGCTGAAGGTTGGAACTTGGTTGGGTTAATGTTGTATCTCTGACTGACACACATACACGTTGACAAGTACATCACGCTACATGATGTAGCTAGAGCAAGCTAGTTTAACTTTAACATAACCCTTTTATATTGTAGCCATGACACAACAACTATCAGAAGCCAATGTTAAGAGCGCTGAGCAGAGCTGTCACTTTGTCGCTGGTTTAGAGACAGCTCATCACTGACCGGCATTACCACGTTAGCTAGCATTAGCCGAGAAGCTTTGCTGGCTTCCCGGAACTCACCTTTCACCGAGATATTTCACCAAAAGCCACACTATCAAAGGTAGATTTTCCCTTTCGTTGTAGGTAGGTAACAGTATCGAGTACTTGTCCCCATTGTCTCGGTTTTGGTGCGACGTTTTTCGGCTTGCCATGGCGACGTCTGTCTACTACGGCCACACTGCGTAAAGTTGCGAGAAAGTGCCACACAATATCCTGTTTATTATTTTCAAAATAAACGGCCCTATTCGTCTTTATACATCAGCTACACCGAAACATCACGGATAAAAATGTGGAGACATTATATCATACAGCATAGTTAGCCAAAGTTTGCTCCCCTCTTGTCTTCTTAGTATTACACTTCATGTTAACACATAATCGTGCATAATGTAGTGTATAGCATATTAACATTGTCTAACCTCACAACCATAACAGACAACGTTGCTCAGTGGTTTCTTCACAATCTCATTGCAGCTATGCTTTTTTGGTTTTTATGTTGAGTAAATAACAATGCTCTACTGATTCTGTCATACGATATTATTCCCCAGGGCAGTGAAGAAACATGGCTGGCTTTTGTTTTGAAAAACGAACATTTCTCACAAAAACGGAAAGTGGACGTACTAATGAGGCTACCTTGACTAAGCTGTGGTAAGCGTCTGCTGACAGGTTGGAACTTCCACTGTGCTCTTCAAAATAGACCCCACTGGAAACAAATCTCTCTTCACCACGGTTCCGACAAACTACTGTGGCATTACTATCAATTTTCCTGCTGGCTGATCGAGTTGGTAGTCAATTTCAGCCTCTGGGCTTGTTTGCATACATTCAGGGTCCAGGAATAAAACACTCCACTGAATTGTATTGTACTGTATCCAGGTCTACCAGGTCTCCCCCTTGAGCCAACGTTCCCTTGGATGCCGCTGGTGCCTGGTGGGCCCTTGAGCCCTGGTATACCAGGCTCCCCAGGGGGCCCCACTGGTTCCTCAATAGGAGCTGGCTTACGATTGATCTCATTAAAAGAACATGTCGAGCTTCAACCCCTCCTCTGAAAAATACACACAACTCTGGCTTGTTTGCGTACATTCAGGGTCCAGGAATAAAACACTCCATTGAACTGACCCTTTCACTGAGACAGTCAAGTTATTTTGGGAACAAAAAACACATCACACTTCATTAGACACATAATAATGGTATTTTATTAACAAGATAAAAAAAAACATACATACATACAAAAAACCCAAACATCTCTCTGACACACACACACACACACACACACACACACACACACACATCATGTTTATTACCCTAACCCCCAAGAAAACAGAAACTGTAAACCTGAATTTTCAATAGGTGCAGTATAAAATATCATACGTGAACTGTATGCAGTAAATATAATAAACAATATACAAACGATCGTACACATGACGACAGACATTCTCACAGTATCATTTATACCATGGAACAAAAAGAGGCTTTTACACCATGGATTATGCATTTTCATTATCATTGAGGCAGTTAAGGTTAGAATAGCAAATGAAATAGGTAGAAATGTAGCACAGATGTCTAAACTACTTGGCATTGATACAGTGCATGAATACATAAACATAGAAACAAAAGGTTTCAGTGCGCATATAGTGTACATTAATAAGACAGCACTTGACTGATCCCAGTGGGAAAATATTTTCCTTTATGATGCTATCTATTCAGCAAAACACTATTCTATATTAGAAAGCTTCCTACTTATTCTTAGTTCATTTCTCTGCCTTATCTTATGTCTAAGAACACTGTAACAAGAGGACAGAGAGAGATCCTTCCTGTATTGATTCCTTTTCTCACACTTGATGAAGCTTGTCAAGCTTCCACGTCAGTCAGTGGCAAGTTCAACACAGCAAACCTCTTAAGCGGTGCTTCTTTAGCTCCATTTCCAGTCTGTCACTGAGCTCCAAAGGAACCACCGTCTTTCCCAACAGTCACCTGACCATTGCTGCATGCTTGTTCATATCCACTCAAGGCTGGTAGCCATAATACGGGTCTTCTGGGTGAACAGAGCACACACAAGAAAGAGTCAACAAGCAAGACCACTTTCACACTGTCAAGCCACACTCGTGACAACGTGCATTTTGCAGTTACAGCTTGTTGAGCTGCCTCAAAGTGACCAAAAATCAATTGGTTGCCCATAACGTAGAAAAAAATCAACAGTAAATATAAAAGTAATTTACCCTTTTTGTGTCATTTAAGCTAGATGACTTTTCCTTGTAGCTAACCTGTTTGCTGGGGGGCTCTGTGGCAGCCTCCACTGCTGTCACACACACCCGGTGGTCCAATCTCGCCTGGCTGTCCAGGAGGTCCAGGGATCCCCGGGGGTCCTGGCTTACCATCATCTCCTTTGGAGCCTGCAATTCCCAGCTTGGACTCACCTGGAGGTCCTGCAGACACACATCAGTACAGAGTTACGCACTGATGATTCATGGGACAGATTAAGGATTATGTGAAAATGATATATGATATATATATGATATATGAAACAAATTACTCCTAAAGAGGTACCTGCGAATCCTTTGACCCCTGTGGGCCCTTGGACATTGGCCCCTGCATCACCTTTGGCCCCTGAAAAACCTCTCCGTCCTGTAGAGAAGGACTAGACAACTCAGCATCACCAAAAGCTTAGAGTATTATCAAACTAGACCCTTAAAATCAGAGTAAGGAGACACATTTATAATTTCTCAGACTTGTTTCTAACAGTTGCTTTCCAGTTGGATTGTTTCAATTTCAACAAACTGAGATGGAGTCTTACCCTGTTCTCCTGGGTATCCAGGTCTACCAGGTCTCCCCCTTGAGCCAACGTCCCCTTGGGTGCCCCTGGTGCCTGGTGGGCCCTTGGGCCCTGGTATACCAGGCTCCCCAGGGGGCCCCACTGGTTCCTCAATAGGAGCTGGCTTACGATTGATCTCATTAATGAACATGTCGAGCTTCAACACCTCCTCTGAAAAATACACACAACTCTGGATTAAGTATGCTGAAGAGCAAGTGTTTGGACCTTTCAAAAGTTACATGGAGTGAATTAAACATGCAGACATCAGCATCTTTTTTCACATGCTTGCTAACAGAGTGCTTACTGTGCACTAGTTGCTCACAGGCCTGTGTGACCAGCTGGTAGATCATGGCCATAGACTGAGGTTCCCCCTGTAAAACAAAAGCAGATTCATCAACCGGGGTTTCAGTGAGAACCAAATTATTACTTTGGAATGAGACATACAGTAAAAAGTAATGACAAAATGTGTCCCACTGCTGTCGTAAAATGTCACTATTACAATAAGTAAAAGACTGTGAAGTTAAACCCACCTTCTCTCCTCGTTCCCCTTTACTCCCTGGCAGACCCTGTTAAGCAAAAGATCAATGAAGGTAAAGTTAAATAACCAGCACAGCCTCCTCGCTCCCCCTAAACCACATCTCTAACCTCCATTCTTCTCCCACTCAGCTCATACGTTAAGAGAGTGACGACAGGATGCTGGAGTGTGTTAAAGAGGAGCTACAATTACGCACAGCAGATTTGTTGGTGACACTTGGTGCAACCAGCAGACAGATGTAAAATAACTACAAACCTCTGTGCTCATGTGCACATCAGACTTGTCTTATGATTGACTATTTGACACAGTTTCACAGTAAATCAATGAGCACGTTGGAGACAGATACATTGACCAATTGGAGATCAATTAAAACGTCTCTTTCGGCAAGTAACTCCCTCAGGACCATGCGCTCCTGCAAGTGCCCATTGTGTTTTTAACGACTGTATGATTGTCAGCAATTATTTTGCACTCAAAACAATCAAATGAAATTCAAAAATAATTTCAGAAATAAAAAAAATAAAAAAAACATGCACAAAAGTATACTGCATTACAAATTCTACTTTCACTTCACGCATGGCACAGCAATGGCACCTCACACCAGATGCTGACTGCATGGATCACTGCGACGACAAATAAAGTCACTCACTGTTATGCACTGAAAAACATGGTGATTGTCGGACTCTCTTGCTCTCCCACCTTGATTATTAATAATCATTCTTGACTACACAAGCCAACATATTTTGCTAGTCAATTTCCTTCTTTATTATTAGACATGGTAATCCTTATCAAAGCCCACAAGGGACTATGCATCACAACTGATCTTCTCTTTGTGTTCATTATATGTGTAAATACATTTCTGACCTCTGTTCACTGTGAATACAATGTTCACTACATAACCAAGAAGACGGAGATGACTAATTGACACTGTTTGTCCCTCTGGTCTCACCGTAGGTCCCACAGGTCCTGAGGGGCCTCTTTCCCCTAAAGGCCCTGGGTATCCTGGCATTCCTTGGAAACCCTGTAAAATACAAAAAGTGACCACATTGGGAGAAGAGGCTTTGCTGGCTACACACACAATACAGGTACATGGTAACATCACAGGACAGACAGGAGAGTCTTTAACAAAAAAAAAATAAAATCACACTTGTTGCTATTAACATTATTACAACATGGCCTTATAATACAGAATCACATCAAGGCTGTAATATGAATTCTCTGAGTCTGAATGTTACTCTAGAAAAAAAAAGACATTTTAGCCTGAAGGTGGTGCTAGAGGAAAGCTCAAAATGTCTTCAAAATGGATTTGGTTCATTCTCAGTGAACACAAGGTCCATCATCTCAGTAGACTTGGATATTTTGTGTGTGTGTGTAAGGCTACACTGAGCCCTAATGGATTCATCCTCTGAGGACAAGTATCCACAGTATATCTCATGGCCATAAATATATTAGTTTTTCAAATTCCACTTCATGGACCAAACACTGGTGGCCAAAAAAAAAGTCAAAAGTGTTCAAATTCTACACCTTGTAGCTTTAAAATGAAATTCAACTTTACCCTGAGTCCAGTGATGCCGGGTGCACCGATACCACCCTCAAGCCCTCGAATGCCCTGTAAAACACGTCGCAGAAAGATGAGGACACATGAAGATGGAGGGAGGATCACTACTTCGGCTAAATTGTACGAAGAACTGCTAACATCTGCTGCTCTGTATTGGATCACGCAGCTCACCTTGGGGCCTGGAATCCCCTCCTCCCCTTTTGGACCTGGAGGTCCCGGTGAACCCTTCAGGGAAAAACAACAAGGAGGTTGGAGAGAGGGCGATGAGAGGCGGATGGATGGGTTTACAGACAACAAGGCAGATGATTAAAAAGTGAGTGTTTTCTCTTCTCCAGCTGTATTTTTGTTCACCTGCAGTCCTGGTCGTCCAGGATCTCCCTTTTCCCCTCTTGCACCAGGTGGACCCTGAATGGAAAAATATGGAAACAGAAAACAAGTCAATTTTATAGAATATGCTAGATTCTCTAGTCCTTAGAAAACAATTTAACAACATATGTACTATGGTTACTGCCATGATACACAGATAGGATGTGTTAGGAAAGCTACTCACCGCTTTGCCCTGCACAGTCATTCCTCGGGGCCCTATGTTGCCCAGGGGTCCAAGACCTCCTTCAAATCCAGGCTTTCCTGGAGGACCCACCTCCCCCTGAAACCCAGGGAAACTAGCTTGAAGACATCCATTTGTTGCTTTAAGTCATGTTTCGAAATAAAACATGCACTGTAGTATATAAATGCCCTGGCAACTTTCAACAGGATTTCAATTATTCGCCTCGGCCTTCAAATCCAGCTTTGACTCTGAAGCTAGACCTGACCTCTCGTCTTCACCGGCCTGTGTCAGCTTTGAGGTCCAGATTTGATTGAGCCATAACTGCAGGAGACAGAACTTAAATCTAAACAAGCCTGAATAAATACTTTCATCTCACCTTTTCGCCTTGATCCCCCTTCTCACCTTTCTCACCACGAGGACCTGGCTTTCCCTGAGAAAAAGACAGCAAACATGTTATTAAACAATTGGATCGCACAAAAAATGAGTCAGCAGTCAGCCAGCACTCAAGGTCTCATGGTGTCATACAGTTGGTCCAGGGGAACCAGGAGCCCCAGGGATGTCGGAGGAACAGGTACAGGAGTATGCCGGGGCAGGACAGCTCTCCTCATCTCTCTGACGCACACAAACACACAAGCAATAAACAGTAAGTCAGCCCTTGAAGCCAATAGTACATTTACTGTGCTCTCATATAGTATCTCTCACTATTGTATAACCACCGGGAAAAAAGTGAGTCACTTTGACACATGTTATGAAACGGTTTTTGAAGACAGAATTAGTTTAAATTTCAGTAAACTGTCAAGAGCTACCTTCACAGAAAGCACTGAGCTCACTGCAAGTCAAACACAGTTTGCCGACAAGGTAACAGAGTTGACGAGGGGTAAATGTAAACAGCAACAGACTGACCACTCCAGGCAGATCACAGCATGTATCCTCTGAAGGCCACGTGGTGTTACAGACGATCTCAAAGGACTGCAGCCCGAACTGGAAACAATGAAGAACACAGGATACAGGCTGAGCACAGGACAGGGACAGAGCCAATCAGAAGAGAAGAGAACAGAAGGAAAAGTACCGGTGCTGATCCACTATTGGGTCCTCTGGTCTTCACCAGTTTTCCCAGCATCTCAAATCCGTCAGTGGGCAGGTTGCCTAGTGGGCGGGCAGGCCTCTCACCCACATGCTGGCAGTCCACAGACAGGGACACACTCACCTGGCTGACAGACAGGTGAACCTGCCAATCAAAGAAGACAGAGGACTGATCAAATGGAACCATGAGAGATAAAGCACGAGCTGAAATCCCACATTATTTTGTCATATTAGGCCAGGTAGGCCTGGAGTTATGATCCTTTCTTCTATGATTTATAGGCAGATTCATGGATGTCTTTTTGCAATGGACATCAGTGATAATGAGATCCTCAGGAAGTGTAAGTCACCCTGAACCAAAAAACACAGCTTGCACAAAATATGTAGAAGTCTTGATGCAAACTGTGGCAATCAGGTGCTAAAGGGTTGTTAAGTATCTGAATTAACCAAACACCAAACACAGTCTGGAAATCTCTGCATGAGGTCAGCAGTTACTGAGGAGCAAATAACTTCTTCACTGCCTGTCAAGAATGTGAAATATTCATCAAGTGACTTAGTCCTACTTACAGTGAAGTGTAGGAGCAATCATTAGGAGCAGCTCAAGAGTCTAACACATGATTAATCACATGGGCTCAGAGCAGGAATAGGTAAGTAGAGACAAGGACTCATTGTCACGTTATTCATCATGGAGAAAATCTCACGTTCAATTTTCCTGTGATTGCAAATCTTGATATTTCTTTTGTTTTAGTGAGTGCTCAAAAGTGAATGAGTGACAAGGTGAGTAGATGGAAACAAGGATATTTAAAATGATTTGAAAACACAGCATCCATGTTTAATGTTCTGCTGAATGACAGTGAAGCTCTGACTGTCTCCTCACACATGCTCAGTGTGTATCATCTCACCTTGTGAAAGCTGCCATAGAACAGCCTGTGGACCTGTGGCTGGTCAAAGGTCAGTTCCTGCACCTCTCCCCTGTAGTCCAGACTGAAGTACACCAGATGCTTGGTGGTAGCTGTACAAAGCACAAAAACAGAGCGAGCTATTCAGTGATCAAATGATTAAATACAAATGTAATCATTACAATTAAAATTTCAATTCTTATAATAAAACAGTATTTCCTAACCTCTAGTGGGTTTTCACACTACTGGCTTTCTTAAAATTACTTCTTAAAATGTGTCAGTCTGCATTTCAATAATCTTCAACAGTGAAAGAAGCAATCTCAGTTTGCCATAAATCCTTACAGAGAGAGGCAGAGACAACACAGGTCGCTGAGGACATCTTGTGATTCCCAGAAAAAAAGCTAAATTCAGCTAAATCTTCACTTCTTTAAGAATGAGTCTGGCAATACTTTAGTATGTTGTTGTGAATAAATCCTACAAAACAAAACAAAACAAAACAAAACAAAACCAGCTTTTCCTCCCCTGACAGTAGCTCTCAGCCACAAGTCCACTGTCCAATATAGAATACCACCAACCTCATGCTTTAATTCATTTGCATCTATCTATTTAGGGTTTTGGCTGTTCACAAAGCAGTAACAGATGTTACTCACGGTCCAGCACTACCCCCATCCTGGGCTGGAAGTCGTTGTCAGTGAGCTGCCAGAGGGCGAAGGGCTCCCTCGGTGTGTCCTGCAACATACGGAAGGTGATGCTGATGGTGTGCTCTGGAGAGAAGCCTGCAGGGTGGATGAACCTGGAAAGAGAGAGGGAAAGATGGATATATTTAATAAAATGTAAAGGGACCTACTTCATTCTTTTTTTGTTAGAACATTTATTTTAATATTAATATTACTGCATTATTACAATACTGTAGCTACACTAACCATATAAACTGTATAAAACGTCTAAATTCCAATCATAGCTGTTTTTATTCCTCCTTTAATCCAAAAATATACAAGTTGAAAATGTCAGTTGGTGTGATTTCAGCCACACTCTGTGACACCCTGACATAGCAACAGATCTGTACTTGGTATTGCAGCAGAAGTTATCAGGAGTTAGCCCGTGCTATTCTTTAAAACTGTCACTTCATTATTAGAGTTAAGAAGCTGGGTATCATGAGTCAATTCCATCTCCTAAAAATGATGCTGGAGTGAGCGAAGACATCCCTCTCCCGCAACCCTGATAGGTGAAGGCGTGAGGCGTGAGAAGCGATGCAAGTGAGGGAAGCCAGGAGCCATGCTGCGGAGAGCAACCTTTGTAGATTTGCCCGTCTTCTTCTTCTTCTAATGAATTTTTGGTATGCAATGCTCACTCTTCACCGGATAGGGATTAGATTGTTCTGGCCATATTAGGAAGTTGTCCCAAAGGACTGTTTGTTCAACTTGCAGTATGCATATAGCACGACACACCTCCCACACACGACTGGACACAGCTGAACAAACAGCATGGAGGACGTATTGATGTCGACATTGAACGGAGGGTTCAGAACACTGCAATCTTTATTACCCGATACATGGCAAAGTGATAAGACCAAGTCAAGTATTTATTCAAATATGTAGTTTTTGTAGAGGGTCAATTCAAAGCAGCAAAAGAGATGCACTCACTTGGTGCTCTGTGTCAGCTGGATGTCTCTGTACAGGGTGTAGGTGGGGAGGGTGTTGAAGACAAAAGGCTCGGCTGCCACGCCCTCCACAGATGAGTGAGCTCTCTGAGTCAGACCAAACGCTTCCATCATGTCAAATCCTGAGAAAACAAACACATGACAGCAACAGAAGGAGCTTTTTAAATCTGATCTTTCAGTTTATTCGTAAGAGAGGGAGTTTGTAGTTACATCTGAGGACCTCACCTTTAACAATGCTGTTTCTGATGGTGACTTCAGGACACACTGAAACACAACAGGGCGGTGTTGAATCATACAAGCAAAGCAAAGCTGAGAAACCAACAGTAGAGGGTTTTTCCAGCATTTTCAGTCCAGACAAAAATACCAGAGTCTCAATGTGAGCTCCAGGTACGCTAAAACAAGTCTGCAATTTAAGTATTCTGATGGTCTGATTTCATGATTACGATGAAACAAATTTCAAGCACATCACCAAAACCAAGTGCTACCCGCTCTCTCACTGGGTTAATGTCATGACGATGAAAGAAACATAAATGCTTACTTGTCTAAAAGACATAAACCCATGGATAAAAATGGCAATTAGGATTTGGAACAGGGTAGTCAATGAAAACAAGGCCAAAGAACCATACTGGATCATAAGATGGATAGGACAGGACTCAGATTTCTTACCAAACAGGATGGATTTAAACAGTGGGCCGATAAAGAGTTAATAGAACACAGTGACCTCTATGAGGGAGGCACACTGCGACAGTTCCAGGATCTTAAAAATGGATTTGGTTTTATCAATCAAAAGTTTTATAGATTTTTGCAACTTAGACATTACCTAGAGAAAACAATGAAAAAGGGAGAATTGCAACAAACTAATTTTGGTATAGTGAAGATATTCCTACTCAGCTACAGGTCAGACCCTGGACGTGGAATCATATCGAAGATATTTAAGATGTCTCTGTTTCTGTTCAGCAATTACAATATTATTATTCAGTGTTATACATGTATGCAGCAATCTATCTTTATTTAATTTATTATTACTATCATTTGTGTTGCTGTTGCTCTTGTCATTGCTGTTATTACCTCACAGTAAGATACTGTTCACAGGAGAAATCATGGATAAAGGAAGGTCCACATGGGGCAGACAAACTCTTTATTATTACGGCTGTTATTGTTCTTTTCTAGTTATCATTATAATTTCCCACTCTTTGGATACTTAAGTTGCCCATCAGTTTACCTGTATAGGAGCACGGTGATAGAGAGTGTAGACACATTTGTAATTATGTGTTTTTTTTTAATTCTTTATATTCATTTATATATTTATTTTTCTTTTCTTTTTCTTTTTAACCTATTTGTCTCTCCTTATCTGCTTTGATGATAAGACTTGATGATGGCTGTTTCTTCTTCAAATAAAAAGTTTAATAACAAAAGAAAGAAAATTTAAATTTAAATTTAAAGATTTAAGAATACAACAAGTCTGCTCAGCCTGAACTGAAATACTAATAATAATCCCTAAGACATGCGAAAAACAATTAATGAGCTAATCCGATGCACTTCTACAGAACAACGTAACTGCGATATGAGTCACCTTCGTTGTGGATCGGGTACATGCGGGGGTGGATGGGAATTCTTGCTGGAGCTGTGGCTGAAAAAGAAACAAGTAAAACCAATCATGACACATTTAACAAGCGGCAAAAATGTTAAGACATTTACAGATTTTTGTCTAAGGATAATGTACTGCATGTATCAATGTATGCAATTACTTCCACAAATACTGAATGATTTGATTACATTTTATGGAAGCAAGCAGCCTAAAAATGACTTACTTCTAAGGAAATTTATAAAAACCAGGCAGAGGTTGGCCTTTGTTTTAAGGCACCTAACTTCAACATCTGACACTCTTTCTGTGTAACCCAGGTAAGGTCAGACCTGTTGGATGGAGAATGGAGACGGCAGCGCCCTCTGCTGAGCCGAGAAGAGAGTGCACACTGATGCGATACAAAGTCTCCGGCTCCAGATCAGTGAAACAGTGACTGCTGCTGGACTCATCGACAGTTTCCTCCTTTGTTTGCTTGTCTATACACAATGCACACATTGACAGGACACATACGCACACCAATGGGTAAATTAAGAGTCGTTTCCCAGAGCTGGCAGTTACTATAGATTATATAATAGGTTACCTTTGACAGACTGAATGACAATACGATATCCATCGACAGCAGACACAGGTCGCCAGGACACACAGATACTGGAGTGGTCTGACCTGACCACACTCACACTGCTGACCCGCAGACTGGCTGGAGAGAGAGAGAGAGTGAGTGAGAGAGAGAGAGAGAGAGAGAGAGAGAGAGAGTGAGTGAGAGAGAGAGAGAGAGAGAGAGAGAGAGAGAGAGAGAGAGAGAGAGAGAGAGAGAGAGAGAGAGAGAGAGAGATAGGTCTGGCAAGCTCACTCACTGACTCAAGTGACATCAGCCGAGGCCATCTATCAGACTACACACAGCTCCCTCTGGAGACACTTCAAACAGCTATTTCTACATGTGCAATAGTACTCCCCAACACCTATAAGCAGACTTTGGTGTGTTCCCCTTTAAGACGAACCACCGGTCTATGTACCCAACATGAATATGCTTCAAGATACCAAAACATAAAAGACTCTGTATCTTATATCCATACATAAGATATTTCCTCTGCAGTTATATTGACAATATCAATAAAGATACAGCACAGTGTCAACCATCTTAAGTGCAAACTATCTGTGAAGGCCTTACAAATGTTTGCATGCATCAAATACATACATAATAATACATATGTATAGGATAATGTCTCATGCCTCTGTGCATGTCATGCAGCCATCCGTCAGTGACTCCTCACTGACTGAGGAGGCCTCTGGAGCCCTCTTAAATAATGTGGGCACATTTCAGAACATAATATCAACATCCATCTTCTGTCTTCCTGTGCTGCAAGCTAAAATGCAGATATAATGTTGAGTGATATGATGGCCAATGATATTAATAATTAAAGTAAGGTAAGTTTTAATTAATTACTAATTTAACGCTAAACACATCTACATTTTTATTGAGGCTACATGTAGTGTATCAAGTCTCTACTCTCAAGTGAGGTCAGGGGTGAGGAACGTTCAGGTTGGGAGACACGTCTGTCTGGGTGGTCCCTGAACGCAACATGTCTGTAGCAGTGGCATGCACCATGATGACTTCTAAGAGAAATAGATGCAGAATGTTGTGCTGTCCAAGAGAAATGGACAAACTACACAAGCCACAAGTTCAAATTCAATCACTTTTAAGTTTTCCAGTAGGTGTGTATTATTTTAGTGTGTTTGACTCACTGGTTTTGCCCTGAGCTGAACCGCTGCCTCCTTCTCTGTTGCGGTACTCGGCGGTGACCAGGATGCTGTAACGTGTATCTGGCTGTAATGACTCGAGCACAACCTGCTTTTCACCACCTGGGACCAACACCTGTAGATGACAAACCCACCTTTCAAAGCAAAGTGTCAAGTATAATGTTCATCTGTCGCCAAAGAGCTAATTTGCAGTATTTGGAAGTCTCTGTGACTTCTGTGAAGCACTATGATTTACTGTCTAGCAGGATGAAGCACAAAGCAGCTGAAGAGGTGACTATTACAGCCCACTCACAGTGATGTCCTGGCTTTCAGTTCCAGTCAGCGCAGTGTAAGACACGCGATACTGGAGGACGTGAGCGTTGGGAGGTACCCAGCTGACCACCATGCTGACTGCAGTCTCCTCTGAGACTGAAACGCTGGATGGGCCTCCACCAGACACTGTAGAGACAAAACACAAAGAGCAGATATTTAGACTCACTACAAGGAAGATTCAGTTCAGTTTAAATCGATATTGTCTGCTTTTTGCATCAAGACAACATAAAAAACATAAGTGCAATACAGTATACAGTAAAAGGTTCAGTGATCAAGCAAAGAAAAGCTACAACAATAAGAATGTGGATTAGATAAAGTGTACAGGAAACGAAGGGGCAGTTTATGGTGTACCAGATTAAGAGTGTTAATTATAAACATTTAACCTTTTTGACAATATTAAAACGGAAAATCAAGAAATAGAATTCCTGCTGGAGTTTCTGTTGTACCACCAAGGTCCCTAAAGAACAGACACCAGACTATCTGCCAAGCTATGATCAGGACCCAAGGTGGACTGAGGAGTTACCATATGACATGAATAATATAATATCCAACCCAGAACTGGGCAGTGTATTCAGTACTATGTCTTTTTCTGAGATTTCCTCTTCACATCTTCAAGTCTTTATTTATATTTAGTGACACAAACTACCTTCCTGCGTTGCTGTTAATATTTCACTTCTTACTTATGGATGTGTGTGACTCACAGGTGCTGTAGCGTATGGCCACAGCTTCACTCTGAGCTCCATCTCCATAAAGTGCAGACAGAGAGATCTGGTATTCCTTATCATCCACCACACCCTCCAGGATCGCCCCTTCACTCTCACCACTCACCCTCAGCTAAAAAAACAGACAGGGGAAAAAGAGCAACATTAACATAAGACACTATACATTCCACCCACCCGTTAATCCAGCCCACCTGTCTCAGGTCTCCTCCACTGAGAGAGATCCACTTGATGAGGTAGGACACAACATCATCAGCTGCAGCCTCCCAGCGCACGGTGATTTCACTGCCTGAGAAATTAGTCACCCTGAGGTCTGAAGGAGAAGGCACCTTCACTACGAGAGAAGGAAAGAAAAGCAGATACACTTTCTGATGTTTCTTCATTTAATTTAATGTTTCTTCTCTGCTGTCCTGTTATATGAGACAACTCCCTTTACACATCAAAGGAAATGATGATGATGCCTTCAGGCACAAAAGTCTTGGTGTGTGCGTATGTGTGTCTTACGTGTAGTGATGTTACTGGTGAGTGCTGCAGACAGGCCTTGTGGGTAATGAGACTGGACTGAAACCAGGTATCTGGACAGAGAGGAGAGGTTCTCCACCAGCACCGAGTTCAGTCCTGTTACCTCCACCTGGAAAGATCTTTAACATGAACAACTGACACAAAAAATGAAAGACCGACACTTTCCTCCTATATGACTGACTGAAGCACAACAGTAACCTCCCTTAGTCAAAGACACGTAAAAGTCACTCATAAGAAATTAATATCTAATAATATCTGAGTTATGGGGATGTTTTTTGAGACAGACGGTTTGTAAGTGGACACCGGTGTGTTTGGGACATTACCTGCTTGACGTCACTGCCGTGGTTGGTGCTGTAGATGATTCTGTGACCAGGAACGTCCATGGCTCCAGGCACCCAGCTCACCCTCAGCATACTGTGTGTAACCACTGGGAACTGAACACTTACTGGTGGTGGGAGGGGGACTGTGAGGAGAAGACAAATGGTAATAATTGTTTTATCAGTGCCATTGAGACGTTATTGTGCTAGAGAGGAAGCTCTGTCATAAAATGATAGAAGGAACTATGGCAGAAAAGGGGAATGAGAAAGAAATAGAAAAAGGTGGAGGAAAATTAAAGAAGGAAAATGTGAAAATAGGTGATGAGAATGTTTGGGGAATGTCTTACATGTAGTGGCAACAGCAGTGACAGGGTCACTGGGCTCCTCATCATAGAGGGCATAGAGAGTGACAGAGTAGTCTGTTGCCGGCAGTAACTCTGCCAGCTCCACCACTGTCTGCTCTGCACTGAATTTCTCCTGCATGAATACAAAAACAAAAAGCAGACGTGGAGTTACAGGTTTGTTTGCAGGACTTGACGTTAAATTCAGACAGAGGGCTAGAAGTGAAAACTGCAATGAATGAGATGAAGGAGAGTTCTTACTGGGCTAGTTTAGATGAAATTATGAGAAAGGAACTAGCAGAAAGCCAGAACATATGTTGGATGTGAAACTGTTAACGCTGGTTTAACAAGTGTAAGCTGTGTTGCTGGTAGCCATTACTTTTAATCTATCACCACAGATTTAAAACAAAAGCTGATGTTACGACCATTTCCACCCTTAGCTGACTCAGCTCCTCCCGACCGCGGACAGTTAACAAGCCATTTTTTTTCTGGCGTTTTTCAGTCAATTTTCTGCATTTTTCACCCTTATGAGCAACAACATTTGTTATGCAATAATAGCTCCCATGTTTTCTTGGTTTGAGCGATCTGCGCAACCATAAACAAAAACACTGGCATTTTGAGAGTGTGTTATAGTGCTTCCTATCACTTCTGGCACTTTATCTGCAGTACATGCCCCAATGAAACAGTGACATGACATCATCTGCAAACAACCTGTTAGGATGCTCTCTGCCCACAAATCATGTGGTAATAAGCCTTCTATCACACCTTACAGTAAGATTATATCACAGAGAGTAAATGGAGCTGAGAGCTTACATACAATGGAATTGAAGAAGTGAGAAGCCAATGACTGAACAGAACATTTTTATCAATGCAAGGATCAGACATGAGGAAAGAGGAATTGAGGGAGAGACTCTGCACTATCACCATATATCGACACTATTACTATAATTTCTCCACGATCACTACGTATGCACTATCACTATATAACTACACGAGCACTGTGTCATATTATGTTTTCACCCGCCGGCTTACCTGTTGCCGATGCCCTTGTCCTGTCTGATGACTAGGCTGGATACTGTTGGCTTGCATATATTTGCTTGTAATTAAAATCACGCACACACACAGCAGAGAGATCCAGTTCTCACCTCCTTGGCGTCATCAGGTTCTCCATGGTTGAGAGCTGAGTACAGGATCATGTACTGTGTTGCACCAAGTGCTGCACCCCAACTCACTGTCAGTGTGCTACAAGACGAAGGAGTTACCTCCAGGTTGGCAGGCATGGCCAGGGGCACTTAGTGAGAGGGACAGGAAGAGACAGGAAGGACAGGGGAGAAAAGGATAGGGAGAATAAGAGGAGAAATGTTACAAGTAGTTTGTAGTATACAAACACGGTTTTACAAACAAGCCTGTAAACTAATGATGGGTAAATTGAGTACATTGCGTGATTTAGTGATGATTGAACACTCTATAGACACTGTGTGTATACAGTTTGAGGGCTGGGCAGGAGAAGGGGGAGGATATACTGTACTGTCCATAATGGTGATTTGTTTTTAGTCACACTAAAAACAAAAAAGAGTCATGCTAAATGATATTCTGTAAAGTGTAAAGTGTTCACAACAGGACACACTCCCACCGCAGACAACACTGTAGGATAGTGAAAAGAGATATCACAATAAAATATGATGCTGACAGAATTGTAGCAGGTCTTCACTACTCACTCTAAAATGTTAAAATGTTAGCCGAAAATACCATATGATATTGTGTAAAGAAGCTAATAAAACATGCAACCTACTATCTGCTTCTGTGAAACTGTAACCAGGAAATGTTTGGTATTTGAATCGGATAAATAGGTTAAAGTATGGGGCAGATTTTGATGCAGTAGTAGGAAGTGGGATTAAGTATAAGCTATGGTGATTTATGGACAATAAAAAAATGGAATATTATCATACTTATTTTTGAAATGTAGCGTATCATTCAGATGGGACAAAAGTGCTGAGATGTATTTCAAGTTTTCTTTCAGTACTGACTGAAATCCTGGAAGTGACAGAGTGATAAACAAGAGCGTATGACTGATCACCATCCAAATGAATCCCTTTACATACAATATATTTAGCAGTGATGTACACTGTCACTTACATGTAGTGACAGTTCCTCTGAGTGCCAGGCCAACACTGTCTTCATACACAGGGAAGATGGACACATGGTAGAGGGTCTGAGAGGAGAGGCCTTCCAGCAGCACAGTGGACTCTGAGCCGGCCAATACCACCTAGAGACAAAGCATCGCTTACAGTCAGACAAAGACGTGAAAAAAATACTCACATTTTCACATTATAACATTCTCTTAAAATATGTGGCACATTTTATATGAAAACACTATTTTCCCATCGCACACAGGACCACCGTTTTTCAATAGCTACACAAAAATTGCGACATCAAAGTTACATACTTCTCACATAAAGTACAATCCCTGATTAATGGAAACTGCTTCTACGAGATATTTAAACCCAATATCTTATTGTAAAATTATGGGTTTAACTGGTTGAGAACCACAGCTATTATCAAGCTGTCAGGTGAATAGAAATATGAATATATATATATATATATATATTTCACCCTTTATTTTGAAGACAAAGGGGATGCTTTACTGAGGAGGGTACACAAGTTTTAGCACTGTCTGTGCTGAAAGAACAGCGTTTTTCCTGCTGAATGTGGGGGCTGCTGGAATGCTGGTCTTACTTTGCTTATGCAACAAACCTAACCCGGTTTATTGATTTATTATTGATGTAAAGTAAGGCTGCATTTCTGACCTCCTGTGGACTCTGACCCTCGGCGCTGTGGTAGACCACTCTGTACTGTTGGACTGGCTTTGCAGGATTGATCCAGTGAAGCTTCACTTCTCTGGAGCTCAGTTCAGAAAACCGAAGATCAGTAGGACTTGGGTAGGAGAGGGCTGGGTCTGCTGTGGGCCCTGGCTCCATTCCTGGAAGTACAGCAACAAGGAATCAGGACATTAGACCTCAACAAGTTATTCATAGTTTGAAAAACTTGATGCATGGCATGAAAATAATGTAAGTTTGTATTCAAGCACATGTCTGATGAGTTGGCAAGGAAAGACATATGGACAGACAGATAGCCTACGTTTTGAGATGCCACGATCCTCTATCCTCCCACACAGGATGTGGACCAGCCGTGCCACCAGCTTGCTGAGCAAAGGAAAGTCATTGACATTGTAGACATTCAGATCCACCGGCTCTGACGCCACTTGTCTCAACTCCGCTTCATCAGCATTCTTTACACCTGAATAATACAAAGTTATATAATGGTTCAACCCACTTAGTGCAAAAAGCATTTAGAGATTAGAGAACAAAGAGCCTCTGAGCCTCTAAAAGAAACTGTATTGCATAATAATAAAACCACATCAGACTACAATTGATTATGCTCCTCTGCAGTCACAGAGTCTGAATAAACAAAATGACTCCAGACTGCTCAGTCCTGTGGTGCACAGAACTGCCGAGTATGGATGTGACTGGATCACACAAAACTTAAGCCCTAAGACACTGCTAAAAGGTAAAGGTAGTTAGTCTCTACATCACCTGAGCCTCTATTCAGTCTCACCTACAGCGATGATCTCCACACCGGCATTCTTCAGCCGGTTTGCCGCAGCAATGGCATCATCCTGAGATTTCCCATCGGTCAGCAAGATGACGAAAAATGGTGTGTCCGACCTGGCTCCTGCCTCAACCCTCATGTTCTCCTCCATGACATGGAGGAGCGCCTGGCCTGTGGGATGGATGCATGGTTACACACTGACAGACTTTTCTAAAGGCATATGTAAGGTCTCAAACACTGAAACACATGAACACTAACAGTATCGAAGAGTGTCAGCGGTGATGTGTGTTTACCTGTAAATGTGTTTCCTCCCTTATATCTGAAATTCCTTACTGCCTCCAAAAGCTGGTCTTTAGTGGTGAAGTTGTTGAGCTGCCATTCTGTGCGGGGATCTCCACTGTACTGGGTTAGACCTGTCAATAGACAAGATATTATCAGTTTTTGAGGGATGGGCCATTAAAGTTAAATCCATTTAATTCTAAGAGATTAGAATTTCAATATCCTTTCTTAGCTTTCTTCATCTTGTGTTGCCACTGCAAAGCCATCCATTGACTATAAATTGAGAGTATTATATCACCCTCTGAGAGCAGCACAGTGAACATTTCTTCACAAGCAAACAATGCAGACTATTTCTTAAAGATGAACAATGTTCTATTACAACCTATACAAAAATAACAATGTTATTTCGACCGCCATTTAAAGACCCACAGATCAGGCAAATTAACCCAGTGACGTATGAAAAAGCAGCAGCTGTTTCTACATGTCATTTTTGCATCCAACTATACAATAAAAATGACATCTGTGAATATTCCCTCCATCTGTCGTATGTTTCTACTGTAACTCCATGTTGATGTGTCATAGAAAGATGAACGAAAACCAAACGTGGGGACTCATTCAATGAGAAATGTTCAGCGCTGCATGCCCCGCCCCTAAAGTTCCTTTACTTCTGGAAATTACTACCCCCTGAGTAAGGAGTTTCTGAGGGGTAAAATGATTTAAAAACTTGATTTAGACCCTGGTCCCTTGTTTTGGAGTTCATCCAAAAGGGTCATATTCCCTGCTGCAACATGCGTGTCTGGGCAAGAAAATCCCAAAACATACCCATCCTTATATCATCACTTCTGGTATACCCCTTACACCTCTGTAACATGCAGTATAAATGATGATGTGATTGGGACAGAGACCCACTGTGTGGCACTGTCTCTCCATGAATACAACTCACAGAGGAGAAGAGAGATGGCTTCACCACCACTCCCTGACCCTCACCGATCTGAATGTGGTTCGGGCCGATGTGGAAGGGTGTCATCAGGCCCTCCAAGAAATCTCTGACCCGTCTGAAGTTGGTGCGGCCGATGCTCCAGGATCCATCCACCAACAACATGATGTCTGCTGCTGCATCGCTGTCACATTCAAATGGTTTCCTGGGAGACATACCTTAATAAAAGGAAGCATGAAACAAATAGCCTTGAACTGATAAGAGTTCCAGAGACTTGCTGAATATATGCCAAAGAGCACTGAAGCTGTTTTGGATGCTTATGGTGGACCAATACCTTACTAAGTCACTTTTTCCATTCACTTGTCACCCATCTGTATATTAGTGAGTACATGCAGAAATTCATGGTTTTACACCAGGAAACAGATGCCTCTATGCATTTAGGGACATAAATGCTATGTGTACGTGTGTCGACATGGTGCATACATGAACATGAGTGAGTTTCCATGCATGTGAATGTGTGTGTTTCCTCGGATTAAGAAGGAGAGGACACATGAGCCCTGCAGCCAAACAGGGCGGCCTGTCATTATCCTTTCCTCTACCTGACCCTCCCCTGTGTAAAAACTGTCATCAAATTTCAAACCAACACTTGGTTTGCTGCTCTCAAGCCTCTTGTTCCTTAACTCATCCCTTAAAGACACATTTTAGACCAGGGTTAATATCACGTTTTTCTGATACTGGGGAGCACGGGTTACCTGTCACCGGCTGGGTAGGGAAGGACGTCTTCCGAGGTTTCTCCTCCGCTGCTTTGCCCTGTGTTGTCCCCTGCTCTTCCTTATTCTCCCCTTTAAAACGCTCTTTTTCCTTCTTCCTCTTTCTCTTCTCTTTGGCACTTTTCTCTGGGGCCTCATCAGGGAGCCGAGAGGGGGTTTCTGTAGCTGGGAGCTCTGGATGAGTGAGGTAATGGCAAGCACAAGAATGGAGTTTTAGTAAGATAAACAAGGACTGTTTTAGGGACAGGCAGGAAATATACTGCTGACATTAGAGCCATCATACTTCAGAAGTGTCAAAGGGAAAAGTGAAAGAAAACATTAATTATCCATTAACACAAACGTTATTACTTTATGGTTCATAGGCTACATCTTTTGCTTTTGCTTGACAGAGGCAGCATCAACCACTACTACAAGCCTCTGGGCCCATCTTTTCTTTCCTTTCTTACATTTTGTTTCAACTTTTGTTTCCTGCGTCCCACCTACTGTTGCTGGGCTGTCATTATCCTTTGTACATTTGTTTAAAAGCATTTTTGTGGAGGCATGTGCAAATACAGTATACTGTACACGTGTGTACCTGGCTGGCTTGTGTGTGTGAGTTGCTAACATTTCCGTGCCTTGCCCCCTCTCAAGCACTGCTCTAATGACAGGCCATGGAAGATCAGAGCAAAGAAATCAACTCTTAAAAATGTGCTCCAGAGAGTTCTGTTTTATGTACAATACTAAACATCCTAAAGCAGTGGGTGGTTATTTTTGGATCAGCCCTACAGTGTTTCTCATCCTATCTATCAAACAGATAATGGGAACTGTTTGATGGATAGGACTGAACTCATTCATACTAATTGCAGAGATAATGTCCTGAAGATTATAAACACATCTCTGCAAACAGCTGCTGTAAAACCATTACTAAAGAAACCCAACCTAGATAGTAATGCACTCACTAACTACAGACTGATATCGATTCATCAGTGGGATACTGGAAAAGACAGTTTCAGTGCAAATTAACACCTTTCTTACAGAAAATAACATTCTGGAGGAATAATTAGTGACCTCAGACTAAATTCTGATGAAAATAAGGTCTCAGTTCTTGTTCTCAGAAGTACAGCATTTGATAAAATTGACCATGATATCTTAATCAGTTGTCCTGAACATTTGGTTGGCCTTTCTGACCGTGTGTTAAACTGGTTTAAAACATACAACAAAGAAGAGAGAAAGAGCTATACTACTAATATTATTATTACATGTAGTATTACTCAAGAATCATCCTGACCAAGACACAATTAATCTTGCCACATTATCAGTCCAGGTTCAAGTCAAAGGGTGATCAAAGTTTTGCTCCTACTGGCAACTGAAACAGTCTTCTAGCTGCAGTTCAGTCTGGTGGCACTGTCTGAGCCATGGTTTTAAAGAGGTGGCTGGTGTGCCCAGTGCCAGCCCTGCATCTGACTGGTCCTTATCACATACAGCGTCAGGTGTGAATTGCCTCTTATGTTGCCATCATACTGTAATAACACCAAGATGTGTGTGAGTGTGTGTGTATGTAGTGTTATCATCTACTAGCATGCACTACCTGTAGTAGGAGGTGCAGTGATGGTGGTGGGGTCGGGATACAGAATTGTTGGCAGGCCCAGGAGAGCCTCTGTGGCATCGTCCAGGTCTCCTGACCCTGAGCCACCTGGCAACATCTTCTTCTTCTGCTCTCGGCTACCGCTGCGGATCATTTCCTCCTCTCGCAGACCCTCCACTGGAAGAAAGAGAGTACAGCTCAGGGAATCACATCTAAGTGATCAATATCAATTCATATTAAAGTCAATGACATTACTGCCACTGGTGGAGGAACACTAATACCTTCCAGATGTCATAAAAAGAAGCTATATCAAAATGTATAGGCATGTTTCTGGGGAACATGAATGCCTGACACTCCTCTGACGATATTTTCACATCTAAATCAGTGAATGAAGGGGTTTTTTTCACCAAAACCTCATTTGAAATCAACTAAATTAGGAAGGCATTATGCTGGATGCCAATAATACAGTACACAAGCCCACTTTTTATGATGATGCAACAGCATGACTGGACTGTTGATTATCTGGAGAACGTATCTACTTGCATGTTGGATTTCAGTACAAGGCATGTTTGAGATCAGATAGATAAAACTGAACATGCTTGAGGTGAAGCCAGAGCATGTTTGCTGTATGCTCTATTACTTCTCTGAACTGACTACCTCACCATGAGGTTTTGGCAAATCCTTGCCTGGAGTTAAGACAAGGTCAGCAATAGCAAATTGAGGGTGAAATTTTAAGAACTGCGCTGACACTGTAACCTGCTATCACTGGCGCGGCTAGAAATAAGTACTTGGCCCAGAGGGGGTTAAAGCAGATGATAAAGGCGAAGACGCATCAGGAAGGAATTCCCAGACTACCATCATTCCAGCATGACAGCCGGTGTTACGATTTTCCAAGTTGACATGTTTCTCAGACCTGCCTTGACATGCCTGACTCGACACAGTAACCTATTATCACTAGCACTGTTCGCAAGCAACCACAGGCTAAATTCACATATTACACAATCCAATACGAGCACCAAGAGAATATCAATCACAATCTAAAAACAAACGTCAGAGGTAAAAGAGGGAATCAGCAGACAGAGAGCTTTGATGAGATTCACTGTAAATGTCGGAGGAAATAACAGCGCTGGAACCAGATACAGACATGCCTGAAATAACCTGGGGGACAAGAAGAGCGCAAACAGATTCCCATGCAGAGCCTAATCCTACAAACACGGGTGACACTTCGTCAAAATGTTCCTGATCCACAAATTTTCCCCTCAGACATTACTGCTGAACTCAACTTTAAGAAAAAGTACTCTCCTTTCTGCAAGCTGCTCGTCCTTAAATACAGTTGCTCAGTGTGGGTAGAAAGACTGCGCTGACCTTGTCATTTTGCTGGTCAGGCTGCCTATGTGAGCCTTAAAGTGTTGGTGGGTAGATTTACAACCCAGGAACACACTAAACTTCTGTAAGTATACACAGGAAGTTCAAAAGCAACCCACTTTTAGCTTGTAATCCAGCAAGAGTAGTATTTAAACCCACTCACTCTGCGTGTGCTTGGACACCAACTTGGTCAGAGGGGTTGGGGACTTGGAAGAACCACTGCACGCACCAAGAAAGTTTAAGAATGTCTTAAATGCATCACTTCCTATAATATATATATATTTTTTTTAATTATTTTTTTTAATCTCTAGTCAATGTTGTACTTCACATCATGCCTGTGGAGTTTTATGTCTCTTGTTCAACTTCACAAAGAACTAAAGTTTGTTTTGTGAGTTTCAGTTAATCAGAATTAAAATTCATGGAAAACAATGATTTAAATTAGCCTATATAGATCTGCAGTCATGCTGCCTCTCACTCACACACATACATACACATGACTGACTGGAACTCTCAAAACAAGCTAAAGATCTTTGTGGGGTTGAACAAGCGATAGCTTGTACCTCTTTATCATTCCAGGCCCTATGTCTTTTCCTTCCAATACTTCATGTTTCTCATGTCTATTTTTGGCAAGCTCACCTCCTCACCACATAAACTACCTACTGCCTCAATGTAAGTAAGCTAAGTACTGCCACTAACACTTACCATGATTGTCTGACATAGTCAAATCTGCTATTAAGGGTAATCAGGCATACAGGCATACATGAAGTACCTCAGCTGAGGTGTTATATGGTACACTTTCTCAAGAAGCTCTTAATGTCCATTAGTTCCCTTTATGCTTATCAACCTCCCTCCATCCTCTATGTTTTTCTCTCTTCTCAGCAGACTTTTCTAACTTCGGTTACAGTTACAATTAGTCATGGGGGGGGGGGGCGTCAGTATCTTGCCTAAGAATACTTTGGCATGTGGACTGCTGAGGCCAGGGATCGAACCACCAACCTCCCGATCGGTGGCCGGCTGCTCTACCTCCTGAGCTACAGCCGCCCCAATTTCTAACGCGATAATTTCTCCCGTCCACTTCACTGTGTTTCTTACTGGTAAATCGCCGCTTTGCCAGAAGTTTCTCTGTCGTCCCATTGAGCATGAGGACTTGGAGGGCATATTCCTGACTGGAGTCCAGTCCTGCCACCGTTGCCCGGCCCCGTGTGGTAGTCAGCATCAGCTCTGGCTGTGGCACCTCTGAAAGAGACAAGTGTTTTGGTGAGAAATGACTCCCTCAGTCTGCTTTAAAGTGCCAGAGCTTTTCCATTAAAAAGACCAACAGCCTCAGGGACTGTTCTTCTTTTGAATGACTCAGATTCAGACCTCCTGAAGATCAGCTGCTGGGTGAGGATCATCTCTAACAATGCTCTGAGCCTTTCAGTGAAGCCAGACTTTACAAACTGAAGACAGAGATGGGAGGGAGAGGCCAGTCATTTCAGATGCAGTCTTAGCTGTTTCCTCTAATGTATTTGTTCCAGTAGCATCAGACTATCAGATCAACCTGTGAGAAAGAAAGGTTAGCACACTTTCCACAACTTGACGAGTAAAACTGAACCACTGCTCCCCAAATTCTGCAAAAAATGTATTTTCTGATGAGCCACCTTTATGATTTTCGAAACTTTGCTTTCCCTTTTAAGGTTTTCAGCCATTACAGCACAAAGAATATTTAAACTCTTTCATATGTTCTGCTGCTTTGCTGGCAATGTCAAGAGGTAGTTTCCCACATTTCCCTCTCCTGAAGTCTGTGATCATCTGTTAGTTATTACAATATTGAGCTGAAGGCTATTCTTACTGCACAGGCTTAGAAGATCGGACACCTCCCACCTATATGCTGATTCATCTGATCCTGTTATTAAGGCAACCATTGCAGCATCATCAGCAAATCTAGATATTTCATAAATATTTTTACGAGTCATCGTAAGTAGTCAAAGCATTTGACAACAAGGAATAAAGCAGTGGAGATAGGTAAGTTATGTCATCTTATTGTAACAGAATATTTAGATTGTTACATATAGAAAAGACTTCCATGCGATGTCTGGGTCAGATCCGCCACTGCAAATGATTTTCCCAAGACAATAAGGTGCAAAAGTCAGCATGTAAGCAACAAATAGGTGAGCAAAAAAAGTTTCCAAAAAGCTCCAAGCATCATGATGGAGAACCAGTGTAGGTCTAACTCGACTGATTTGAAAAGTCTCGGCAGCAGTATTTTTTTTTTTTTTTTTTACAGTGGCATAGACAACACATCATAATGCACAACCAGCTTCAACATCCACTCAAGCTGATTATGCACATTATTTCCAGTTCTTCTCTGATCAGTCTCAATGAAATTAGGAATCTTCGCAGTGAAATATGGAATGCGTCCTTTACATCCATGCAGAAAAACCCAACATTAATTGAGCCTTGATCATTTCTCCTGAAGCTAAATCTTAGCAGGGGAGTTTTCTCTCTCTCTTTCTTCTCCATCTAGTCTTTAACATTTTTTCTTTACTATATGTGATACACCGCTTCCTCTTCTGTCCTCCAAATGGCATACATATGTTATAAGCTGCAGTTCTTTTTAATGCAATCTCCAGAGTGGTACCCTACACCTCGAGTCTCACTTTAGACTGAATTCTTCCTCTGAGCCCCCCTTTGTCTCTTTTTTTTTTGACGTGTCTGGGCTTAGCTGCACGGTGTGGAATGGGTGATAAGAGGGTGACAGTGAGAAAACAAATGTTAAGGAAGGGTTAGAGGGGCAGGAAGAATGTCAGATGTAGAGGAGCAGGGGAGGAGAAGGAGCTGCATTCTTATCCAAACCATCACCTGTGAAGCAAGCCAGCCAACAGGTTCAGCGCAGTGCTGAGATGAAAGACTCTTTCACACCACATTTAAAAGCTTGTTCTTCAGACACCATGCTGGTATAATGATCAGACCAGCACTTCAATGACTTATACAACTTATTGCATCTCTTTTGTATAGCATATGCAAAAGTATATTTTGGTCACTCTTTGAACTAGTTTTAACAAAACAACAGATTTCTCAGAAGATTCAGCCCAGCTTTCTCCAGAACTTGACAGATTATCATGTTTTAAGCATTTTATTTCTTCTGTTGTGATCAGCTGAGCCAGGGGGCAGAGATGCTCCTGCTTATTGTGGAAGCCATGGTTCCAAAACCACCTGACACTTCAGGGCTCATATTTATCAAATCTCTCATAGAGGGAAAGTTATTCTGTCTCATATTCTTAGAGTAACACATTTCTAGGATCCTGAGTAAATGCACTTCATCAACTGTCTTTGGAAATTAATCCTGTCTCCACCTTGATCTGCTGTAGGAGAGCTGCAGTGCTGTCTCATCCTGTTCTGAGAAGGTGGAATATAATCCAGAGGGTGTGAATGTATACAATGTAGAACACTGTATATAAATGACAACGGGCTTTTGAGTCACAAATTTGATATGATAATTAGGGTCCCACAAAACTGTGATTGCATTTGTGGCACATGAAAGCTCCAGTGTGTCACAATTTACTTATATGTGCTAAAACTAATAATAACAGCCTTTACTTACTTTGTTACCTCTCTTGCTTTTGTCAGTTTAATAAAGACGTAAGAAAAAGTATGAAATATCATCAATAGATAACTGGTTCTGGCTGCATGGTATCATGTTAGACCTGTAGATTTCACTCTGTTCTGTACATTGCACTGCATCTGTGAAATTTACATTGAACTTTCCTGCTGTGTTGGTCTTCGCATGCCCATTACAATACAATTACCTTTGCACTACCTCCATTCTCACAACTACCTCAAGTTTTTGCGCTATAATTTATCACTTATAATTTTTTCCAAGCTAAAAATACATGTGATAAAATGTATAATTACATTCTACATGTGGCATTTTGTGTTGGTCAATGGGTAAATGAAGTACTGAAGGTCTTTGAAAGACTTATAATTACAGACTAACTTATTATTCACAACCATTACACAGTAAGTGGGTTGCAGGAGGACGGATGCGTGGTACTTGTAATTTGCCGAACGACCTGTCACTTAAAAGGAACGTTAACTGGCTCTAGGAACAAATGTCCCTGACAAAAATGGAAGCAATTCAGTAATCAAATTGCACCTGGTGATATTTTTAACTGATACATATTTAAAATCGACTCATTATCTGAGTAGTTCCTGTGAAATGTCAGAAAAATTAATAAGACCATACTATAATAATAAGACTATAAAGGCCTGTGGGTCTACTCATAAGACTACTCCACTCTTTCTTAAAGGCATCATTATTATACTAAATTAAGTCCTTTCCCAAGATTTCACAACCTGCCTACAGAGATTTGCTATAGTGCCACGAAGTTTGACTATTATGCAGCCATGGTACTGTGTACCTGACCTCTGAATATATCTAACTTCAAAGCTTTCAAGTGTTAGGTGTTGTGGACTTTTGAGGCTACAAAGCCACCAAGGGGTCTCTTCAGTATTTCTCAGGATACCTGTTCAGGCCTGGCAATGCAATTCAAAATACTGAATCATTACTTTGCTTCAAAACCTGCTTCCTCAAATGTACAGAATACTTTCTTGTACTACTCCTATACCTTTACATATCTATCTATTGTAAATATACTATAGGTTCTATCGCAACTGTTTTGTTAATCCATGTCATCCAGTGAAAGCTTCACTCATGATTGCTTTCAATACTTCAGTGCCGGCAGGAAAGTCTCACCTGAGATAGGCCGCACTCGGACCTTGTAGCCCTGAACGGGACCATCAGCCTCCTTCCACTTCATCTGCAGTCTGTCCTCCGACAGGACTGTCAGCTTAAGACGACCTTGACATTCACAGAGACAAAAATTTTTGGTTTTAAAATGTATGTGTCTGCATGATGTCTATTCAAGGATTTGGGTCAAGACAGAGGAGAGCATGACATTCACAGGCTTTTCACAGATCAAAGAAACAAGCTCTGAAACTTTCCTCATTCCTCCCATTCTCCAGAACAGCCTAACCCCTCTCACTTCCTTCTCCAAAAATCAAATCCATCTCTTGTTTCCACTTCATCTACATAATTTCCAGCAGGGGTTTCCCAACAAGCAGGGTCTTTCATGTGTCTATCCTCCGGCCCTCCATCCATCCCTCTTTCCAGCTGCCCCTTCATCCATCAAAGCATGCCCTGTCCTCTCGTCTGGTATAGAAACAGGAACAGGACGCTAGTTGGGGACTGGAGGGTCAAAGGTCATGTCAGATGAACATCACAGAGTTACAGTGTGTCATGGGTTTGTATGTACTATGTGGCAGGGTAATAGATGGAGAGGAGGGGGGTGGGGAAAACGGAAGCAAAGAAGACAGAGGAGTGTAGACATGGACAGCATGAATCACAGAACTTTGTCTTTATCGCTTCTGTGGACGTATGACCCGCAGCACTCAACACATCCTTTTCTGACTAGCATGTATGTATGCATGTATGTATGTGTGCATGTGTGTGACTGTGTGTGTGAGCCAGGGGCCTCTGGAGGGTCCTCATCTTCTTGTGTGCCTGGCAGAGGATCAGATAGGGTCTGAGGGGGACTTAGAGAGACTGAGGTCAAGGTCTAACAGACCCACTAACAAAAACAACTTTTCCACACAAGCGGGCAGATATGCAGACAAGTAGAGTAGTTGTGTTGTACTCTCTGATTTGTGGGGTAAGAGCAGCTGGTGGTGGCCATCATTCTTTAGTTCAGCACTGAAATAATAAGCCCTTTGAGTCTTGCAGATTGTTTCTTTTGTGAAATGTTGTATGAAGCAACCATGAAATAAATATAGAAATTGCAAAATTCTACAAAAGCATTTCTTCGTCAAATACGGCACTAGAAAATCTATCTTAAAAATAAGCATATTAATAAATATGTATTATTAATCAGAAAAAACTCAAATTGTCATGATAATGAAACTTGATTCAATTGGCAAGTAGTACAGCCTGTGTATCAGTATGAGCGATTGTTTCAGTCGTTGCATATGTGCATTTTTCTGTGAGGTTTTCCCTGACAAGTAAAAACTAACCAAACTCTCTAAATACAAGAAAACTGGTGATTCTGGTGATAGGACTCTGTAGTTTACTCAATTGTGGGGAGTCAACAAACATTTTGGATACTTTTTCATCACTTTGTGTCATCATTGACAGCTGTTGAGTCACACATGAAATTTTCACATCTATAAAATGTGTGAGCATTATAGTATTACATTGCATATAGTGGATACATTTATTCAGACACTGGTGGAGGGTAAATATTGTGCATAGTACAGTAAACAGGGAGTGATTTCAGACACAGTTAGAGAACAATCTGCTTTATGAAAACTAGCAACTCTAATGTGATGCAACTGTAAACAATCTAATAAGCATAATGGCATGAAAGGCATTCTACCTTGGCCATGGACCTCAGAGGACAGCAGCAAGAGGACACAGATGACGAAACACAGCATTAGCCCAGAAGATGATGATGATGATGATGGTGATGATGATGACACAAGGAGGTGAGGAGAGTGGAGCCTAGAAATGATAAACAGTGCTGTGAATAGTGGATATACTTATTCATTTTTGTGTTAATGCATAATTCCGAAACTTTTATTTATGATATACACAGTGGTCAATTGACTCAGAGGCAAATAATCTGCATTTAACAGCTAAGAAAAACAAACAATGCCAAAACCAACTGAGAGACCGAAGTGCAGCAGCAAAGGTACTGTGAAGATGTGGCTAGGTTGTGTGTGAAAACTGTATATCTCCTGTCAGTCTGCAAAAATGACAATAACTGACTCGCTCCTGCTTCTCAAGCGTGTTCTGCTTTTCTTGCTTTTCCATTACAGCAAACTTAGTATCTCGGTCAGACCAAACAAGGGATGTGAATATGTCAAGTCGCAGCAGTATCTCCACTATATTCTGACATGTTATAGAACAAAACAAAACAAATGAATGGAGAAAATCATCTGCAGATTAATCATCCATGAAAATAATGGAATATTCTGACAGTTCTGAAAAGATCCACTGGCTTCTGAATAGCTTTCATGCCATCATAACAGATGGTAGATAAAGGTTTTTGTAAAATTTAATTTTGGTTAAAAACTGGCATAGACAAGTGTAACCTCCACTTTTTCCCATGGGAACTCTTTTATGGCTGACTGTGACTACAGGTGCTTCAGTACAGACCCTCAAACTTCACACAGTTAATGACACACACAGGGCTGTAATATTAACAAACACACAGCACTTTAACAGGCCATAAAACTAACATGCCTCTGTCTGAAAGAGCCAACATTTAACAGTAGACTAAGTGTCTGCTAAATTGCCTCAACTAATTATGGATCCTTTGGCTGAACATACAACATAATTATAATGCTTGATGCCCATTCTCTCTTTAAGAAAGCTATCTGTATACAGACATCATGATTCAGTAGCATTTGCATTTCATCAATCAAAAGTTTAAATGACCATCTTGTTTTCAGATTTCAAAGGCCTGACTCCAACAACATAAAGCTCAATGTACTGTATCATTCTGCAATACATAGGAAAACTGAAGGAAAATACTTATACATTGTGTAGGCAGATGCTCTTTTGAAAACAAGGGCAAAAACTCTGACATTTGCTCTTTGTCAATAAGAACATTGTTCAACAAAATGCGAGCAGAACAAAGCTACAGTTAACTGTCTGGTAGCTCAGCTATCGAGAGTTCACAGACCTGTGAACGAGCATGAGAGAAGTGTTCTGCACAAACGAAAAGCTCCAGGGGTGGTTTGGTGAAGCGAGGGCTCAGTGGTTTGAGTATGAAACTGATACACATGACAGCTTTACTGACAACTGAGCAGACCTGCAGAGGCCGAATGTGAAACACAATGCTCATTAAAACACCTTCATGTCATGTCACATTATAGAATAATTTCTGGTGTCGCTTCAATTCATATTTTCATCTGTTCCTGTCTGAGCATTACCTCATGAACACGGGCCACACCTGAAGAGAGCTGAAGACAAACTTCTAGCCTGCCTAAAGGCTTGTCAGACCACATGAAATGCAGCCATCATGTGCAGTAATGTGACGTGACTATGTTGCTCTTTCTGTATGTTTCCTCACGTTTCACATGTACCTGCTTGCCTGAAGGTTGCCAAGTCTGAGTTTAAACTTGAGCCGTATGTCGTGCGTGCCTATCTGGCCGCCTGTCAGTCAGACAGACAGGAAAAGACGGGTGTTGTTATGAAATGCCGGTGGATCTTCTAGCAGAGAGAATTGTAGAGTCTCCTCTTCCTTTCAAATTATGGGTGCATACAATGAAGTGACAGAAGCAGTAAAAATCAGGATAACAGCACTTTACTTCACTGCCTCTGCCAGTTTTACCACCCCTGACTTTTGAGTCATCTGAAGGCCCTGAATGAACTCAGAGTATATGCAATAGATATTTATTCCACAGTTCACTTTGCTGAACAACACAGTAACAGACCATCATGTTAGCATTATTGTGCCAAAATGAGACTCTATTTGGAGAGTCTGTTTGGCCTCTACGGATAACTTTGCACTTAAACTTGTGCTTCTATTTCTAACATTTGTACATGGTCTATGGAATTATAACATCCAACATGAAAAATGTTGTATTGATTATTTACAGGTGATGTTGGCGCAATTTCCCATACTGTGCATCTGTAGATTACAACACTACAGTGAGGTGAAAGTGGTGCACAAGTCTGCAACGAATAATTATTTTCACTGTTGAATAATATGTTGCTTATTTTCTCACTTAATTAATCAGTTGTTTGGTCTATAAAATGTCAGGAAATTGTTAAAAATGTCAATCAGTGCTTCCCAAAGCCCAAGATGACTTCTTCCAATGTCTTGTTTTGTCCACAACCCGAAGATACTCAGTTTACTGTCATAGAGTAATAAAGAACGAGAAACTATTAACATTTAAGAAGGTGGAATCAGAGAAATGTGACTTTTTTTCGTTAAATAAGTTACTTAAACCCTTTAACCTTATTATTAAATGTTGGCTAAACATCTGGAACCTCCTCATCTGGAAAAAGACACAAAGCGCTCAGGTGACCTGCTGATGAAGGCCAGAATAAGAACCGTACTGTCATGTGTCTGACATGAGCTGATACAGCTGATATCAGCATGTCCTCATTTCTATTTGTGCAACACTTGACCATATACAGTACACACGTGTGGGGTATGAAAGTGATGGTTTGCAGACACTCGTTGCTGTCTTAAGTGATTCATTAGCAGCTAAAGGCGGAGTGTTTAACGAACAAGGCGACGCTGACATTTAATAACTGCGCACATTAGCTTGTTGCTTATAGTTGACTACAAAGCGCTGAAGGCAAGATATTTTATTTTATGTTCATTTTAATCAATGGTTACTAAAACTGATAGTTATTTCAAGTATAGTACAGTTATTTTTAATGTGTATATACTTCTCAAACAGGCAGAAAATGAGCTGTCCCTTCCTCTGGCAGGCTAACGTTATTTTACAACCGTTTGGAACAATGGAGGCAGTTAGCTTAAAGTTACACTTTGTCAGTTTTAACGTTTCCGTCGTTCAACTGAGAGCACACACAGACGAGTGGACCTGTAACAAAAACTGTGCTCAAACACAGTGACAACTACTTTTTCTCGCTTTCTCCGAGGAGCCAGGTGAGGTCTTACCTGGCCGCTTGGTGAGTCCACGTTATTCCGTCAGAGAGGCTCCGCGCAGCATTCCAGAGGCGGGATGTCAACAAGCGGCAGTTCCGCTGAACTGAGAGCAGCTCAGCACATCAGGTTGGATCTGAACTCCCCCGCGTGAAACCCGAGAAGCGAGGCCCTCCTGCTGCCCCGGCATGGGCGTGGTGCTCCTCTGAGGAGCAAGCAAGGCCAGGGAGCACACCCGTATTAACCCACTGCTCTACCTGGACCCAGGGACTTACAGGATGTGGGCTGCATCTAACCGTAGCACCGGACTTCTGCTACAGTACATGTGATGGAAATAACATGGGCCTGTCAAAGTGTTCCTGCAGGTATTGGTTTTGCAGACCATGTTGCACTCCATCAGTGGCCATGGCTTGCAGATAACAGTCTTATTTTTCCATGAAGACTGCATTAGCGTATGCCTAAGTGATTTCCAAACAGCTGTGTTGGAACGTGACCATACTCTGAGGCTAAACTCTGAATGTGGCTGGCAGATGAGCCAGGTGCTGGGTTGGTAAGTAGGAAGTGATTTGTGTTACTTCACTGCAGTGAGCGCCAGCATGGCTGTGTAATACCAGCAGAGATACCAGCTGTTAGTCATGGACATCAAGTCCACAGTACACAGGTTTCAGTGCTCTTGAAAGCACCTCGCCCGGCCATAAAATGTAGGTGTATTTGAGTAGTAGAGTTTATTTGATTCAGACTGAGTGCTAGCTCATGTTAACATGTCATGTTGACCATGGGTAAACATAATCAATGTCATCTAATGGAATGCAATAAAATCAAAGCTGATGAGGAAGAGGGCAACAGATAAGACTATTTAACTAGTATTTGAAGACTATGTGCTTCACATCTTAGTTATCACGATTCTGAAATGCAAGATTTGTCACTTTATTTCTCAATGCAGTTAAACAAAGCTTCATTTTACTGAAAATCATGAGGAAAAACATTCACAAGTTGACTTTTAAGATGACTTTCAACTCAAGTACTTCAGCTACATTATAACTGATTCGATCATGATGGACTCTTTAAAAGCCATCCTCATGACTGCTGCAACGTTAACAAGGCACGTTAAGGTAAAGTCATTTCACGCCTCTTTAAATAAAGACTGCAACGGCTGGAGACCATTCATTTGATATTCATTTAATATGGTCTCCAACTCTGAATCTCATTACTTGATTAAAATCAATGCCTAATTTTCAGTTGGCAGAGCTCGCCTTTGAAGTAAATTTGAGTAAAAACGACTGTACTCTGACATGTCCCAGTATCACATAAAATCATGTTCAGACGGCCTCATTCTGACTTTTCCTGACGTCATTCATAGGTCAGACACAGTTTGTCAATTCATTAATTAGTCGATTAGCAGTCAATTAGTCAACAGCCAATTTGATAATTAACTTATTATTTAAGACATTTTTCAAGCAAAAACTGGCTTCTCAAAGCCTCTCAAAAGTAAAGGTTTGCTTTCCTTGTCGTACGTGAAAGCACCTAAATATCTTTAGGTTTTGGACTGTTCAGGAATCAAGAATAACAGAAAAAAAAATGCAGCATAGCCTGCAGATTTGCTGATACAAACTGTAAGCTGCAGCCCTACAGACCTCATTGATCTTTATGTATTAAATTATGAACTTTGATAAGAGCACAAAGGAGAACAGTACCGCCATCTGCAAAAATAGGAATCTGAGCCGCTATACTATACATGTATCATCATCTCATTTTCACTTAAAATAAGTTAAGAACATTCTTTTCTTGCGAATCAGGCTACACACTTGAGGGAAAGAAATAAGTTAGGTTACCACTGTTCCCACTCAGCGTTATGGGATACTAGGACACATCAAATTCTTGTTGATTTTTCCTAAGCCAGACACTCTTCATGAAGCCTCATGAAATAGTTTGTAAAATGATCCTTCAGTTCCCTCACAGTATTCTGTAGGGATCTGTGCCACCAGATTGCTGTTAATGTCATTTATACACACATCTACTGTATGTAAGTATATACAACAAAATAAAAAGATATTCCCACAGCATGACAAGCATCTAGCAAAGAATGAGCCACTACAATTCAAGGTGTCAAAGTATCCCTTTTAAAGCTGTTAGCACTCTCTCTCGCCATACATCATACTTGTTGACACTCAGATGTATTAGCTACATTTCTGAAGCTCCCCTAAGGCGAAAGACCATAACTTGTGTCAAGTCCACAGTTAATATACAGCTGACAATGAGGCTGGCCTGACGACGTGAGTGGTGCACGAAACAAGCTGAAGAGGCTGTTCCATCTTGTTGCAGTGTCCCAAGTGTAACAGTTTCTGGAAGCTCAAAGCATCACCGTTCAAACCATTCGAGGTGTAGGAGTGGTATGAAGACAGTCAAGCCTTCGTTGGTCCGTATCCTGTGATGTCAGTGCAGAGTGATTTCCTGTTCCTCGTCTTCGTACTCATCAGCTGTCGAATCCTCTCTTTCTTCTTCGTTCTGACGCAGTAATGGCAGCTCAAGCTCCGGGCTCTTGCTGTTGAGCTGCCTTAAAGATGGGCCCTTATCTGAGGGAAAATATCACATAATTAACACGTTAGCACCGCTTCTTAAAAGTCCCCCGCCACTCAAACAATTTTTTGTTTATTGCTACTTGATGTTTGAGCTTCATGGTACAGAATGATGTCTGTGCAGAGTTTGATGTCAGAAAACTATTTTCATATTCATCTGATGACAGGGGAATGATTCTCTGTTAACCTTAAGTCTGATTTTAACGTGTGTATGGGTAGGATTTTGTGACATCACAACTAGTTTTGAAGTTGTCCAGTATACAACTTATATAAGCATAATGTGGAAACTTAGAGCCTGAGAAGGACTTTCAGTGAGGTGGAAACCTCATGTACAGCACTTTGAAATGAAAAATATTTGCACATTCATAGATTCTGGATTTTTCAAGAAGGGAGGAAAGGAACAGATGTCATTTTTCTCTTATTTTTTGTGGAAAAACCACATCAGATACAAATTGTTATTCCAAGCAGAACATTCTACACATCATTAAAATGTCTGGAGGGTTTTGGTTTTTAAAATATTTTATTGACTTAATAAATTATTGTCACCACAAATTTTAACAGTGTATTGAACATTAACTATAAAATGAACACTTACTTTTGGAATAATATGTCTTGAGTCCCACATGCAATGAAATGCCACACAGACACACAACGAATCCCAGCCAATTAAGGGCACTCATTTTGTCTCCCATCAGAGATGCTGCCAAAAGCAGAGTACATACCTCCTACAGAGAAACAAGACAATGAGAGGACAACAGGAAGGGGTGTATTAGAAAGAGCAGAGCTGCTGACATTTCAAAATTTTCATAGATAAAATTCACATATGGTTTAAAATTTAGTAGCAACACAGTAAGCTCACATATTCATCAGTATGAGGCTCCCTGGCTTTGCTGGCTTCTTTTGACTGACTGATTCAAAAAGAAAATCACAATACACAAAGACTTAAAAAGGTACCTTAAAGATCCCTGATATGGATAAGGTGAGGCTAGAGGTCCGGGAGACAAGCAGGAACTCTGAGAAGCCTAAACCAAAGGCCAGTGAGCCGCCGATGCTCAGTGTGAGGAGCGAATACAGGAGAGGCGAGAGCTCCGTCACCCGGAATAACTTTTCTGAGGTGCT
The DNA here is from genome assembly GCF_051107435.1 of Chaetodon auriga. NCBI lineage: Eukaryota > Metazoa > Chordata > Actinopteri > Chaetodontiformes > Chaetodontidae > Chaetodon > Chaetodon auriga. The sequence goes on along the minus strand of NC_135083.1, from coordinate 23,727,978 downwards.
GAGGCTCAGCCCTGGAAACAGAACAGACAGGAGAATCTACAATGATGTTTCCATGGGTTGCTTATTGGACTTGTCCATTGATATCCCACTGCTTCAACCAGCAAAGCTTCACTTCTAAACTTGGGGGCATTTGTAACATTATTGAAAACAATAGTAATACTCAGTTATTAGAGTAATAATTGGATTAAGGTGTTCGTATGGAAAAACTGTGCTTTTGGTAGTCTGACTGTAATGGGACTAAGTGGCATATCTCAATTGAACTGTGTCTCACTCTGACTCTGGACATACTTGTATTAACACAGTCAGGGTACGGTGTTCACACAGGCTCCACCTCCCTCTCATAAGTGCCAAAAATAAAATTACCACCAGTGTAGAATATGGAACTAATACAACACTGGAACAATACTGTATCTGCAGCTACTTGTTACATTACAGGGCATAGTGAAACTATTGTGCAGTCCAAATACCCACAATTAAGGAAATCAGGTAGTAGGTAGGTGTTCAATATGTGCATATTGTATACGTTGAAAGTTGAAAGAGAACATAGTCTAAGTATTGTAATTAACTACGCCCTTTCATTTGTTTCTGTCTGCAGATGTCTGTTTTTCTATGACTCACTCTTGAGTATTTGTCAAACGGTTGTTTCTTCATGTCCTTCAGTGCATAGAGAGCTGTTGTTTCTCCTGCTCTGCTCTCTGCTGGACTGTTTCAGTGTATATCCTTTGTTTTCAGTTTCATTTCCTCATGAAGAATATCAGGGACCATTCTGTGTCTGTGCCATCTGTGCACATATGATGGATTGTGATGTGATACTACGCTGTGATACATTAATAAAATATGGACTGGTTATTGTCCCAGTAAGTCATGACATGACTCCTCTGCATGATTTCCAGATTTAAAAAAATGTACTCTGTATCTTTATTTATAGGTCATTTTCTCCTAAAAAGATGCTCCTAAAAAAGACAGACCATGACAGTGACGTAGACACAGTATATAAACTTAGACTTGGGCGCTGTAAGCAATTAATGCAAAGTAGGTGTGTGTGTTGGTGTTGGACAGACCCTATGTTGACATGGATTTATGAAGGAAGGAACAGCCATTGGTCTGTACAGAGGGCATCTAACAGGTTTCATTGAAAAAAACCTGAAATACCTAACTAGGGCTACATAGTGCAGTTCACTGCAGTGACGAGATAAGTGAGGATGACAAACAGTTCAAGACGATACTCACCTTCATTATACAGGAAGAGGGGAAAGAGGCCAAGGAACATGAGAGGCTGGAGGTGGTACAGGGCATCTATTGGGTTCTGAAGGCCTGGAGAAAAGAATGACATGAAAATGAAGTTTGAGGAGGAAAATGTGCTAATAAGCCTGGATGAGTCTGAACTTCTTAAAATCCATCTCTCACAATTGTGCAAAACATAAATAAACACAAATTTGGATGTACCCAATAGTCCCAACAGAGGTCACATTGTAAATCTTCTGATTCTTCTCTCAGCTGCGTGTTGAATACACTGTTTTGATGGGACGATATAGAGCCTCTTTAAAAGGTTTTCATAAGAAGGCTTATCTACTTATCATCAACGTATTAAAGTGGTGGGAAAGCCAATAGTCACATTTGTGTTTATTTAGCTAAAATGCCTACAAGCAATAGCAATAACTATAGCCGGACTGCTCCACATGTATCCATCATTTTCTCTCTGACAGTGACTCAACACTGACCCAGCTCTGCTTTCTGCATGAGGACCTGAGTGAGGGTCCAGCGGATCCCCCCTATGAAAGACGCCAGCAGCACCATGATGAAGCCCTCCAGGTTGAATTGGGTTGACTCAAATGTAAACATAAACAGACCACTGGAGATCAGCAGGACCACCAGGATCAGGAATGGGTTCTGCTCGAAAGGGAGAGAAGAGACAGTGATAAAACAGCAGGAGGAGAGATTGAGATGAGAAATCCAGGAAAAGAGACAAACAGACATAGAAGACAAAAAAAGAATGGAGGCTGATAGAAATAAAGATTAACCACAATGGATACAAACTGAGGATGTGCCAAAATGCATCATTAGCACCCTAAACTTTTTGAACCGCTGTTTACTATGACAATATGTGACCAGGTTAGGTTTTATTAGCTGCTTAATACATTCATCTAGCATTAATACAATAGTTATTATACACCATGGAAATGTTAAATACTTAGCTAGACTACATAGCTCACATATACAGCAAATATGTTTCTTGATGATGTAACTTTTTAACGTTAAAGTCATGCATCAGGAGACACTGAAATTCAAATGATAAAATGTGTATTTGGCAAATATTTAGCCTATCCAGAAGCGATGGAAGGGTTTTGCTCGTGGCTCTGTGAGGCTTTCCTCAAACACAGCAGTGGTTAGGCCTAAAGGCTAAGTCAGCATGCTAATGTGTACACAATGACAATGATAACATGCTGATGTTTGGCAGGAATAACATTCACAATGTTCACCATCTTAGCTTAGTGTGTTAGCATGCTAATATTTGCTGATTACGGCTAAACACAATTACACAGTTTGTGGTGTGTTACAATTACATGTAACACACCACAAACTGAAAGAGACTCACATCCTGAACTGAACATTGAGGATGTGAATCTCTTTCAAGCATCTTTCTTCTTTTTGTTCAGCAAGACATTATTTCAAAACAGCTCAACCTATGAAACATGCTGTCATTAGCTGTGGTTGCTAGGAGATTTGTGATTTGTGAAAAGTAAGATGATGTCCTGTCATTTAGAATGATTAGCACCTCCAGAAAGCTGGAAATGGTACCAAAAACATCGTTTTTCATCATAATCGTTGCTGCTGTCTGACCACTCACTTTCACTGTTGCTTATGCAAGAAAAGTATCTAATTAAAAGTTCCTTTGTTACAGCCATCATGCATTTTCCCAGAGTTGCTGAACTTCTATTGTATGACCGTAAAATCCAGAAAACAGAACAGCACTTCCTCTTGCATGCACACAGAGTCTGTATGATGACTGCACTTCATTCTCTTAAACTGTCAGTGTGACAACAGAACATGAATCACACACACACACACACAATTCTACCATTCAGCAATGATGGAAGTGTTTCTTTCATGCCACTGTAAAAACTGATATAGTTAGGTCACTCACCGACTCCTCTAGTTTAAAGACCAGGGAGAAAAAGAGGATAAAGAGCACTGCTGAAGACTTGGTCATGGTGTACCTTGAATGTCACAAAATAAGAGCCACACAATAGGATGGAACAATCCAATAACTCGGTAAATGCAATACTGGTAATCTTAAGCTTGACAGTTCATACTGAAATAGTAACTTCTATTGAAAAAGGCTGGGCCACAAACTTACAAGCTAATGGTGATGAAGAGGAAGCTCCAGTTGGAAAGTCCAATATCCAAGGCTGTTGCCAAAGCTGAGTAAGAGGGACAGAATTCAGGACTTTTAGGAGACAAACACCTTGCAATAAATGCTGTTCTTGTATCACCATGTTTGATATATAAAGCAAATCTGCTCATTTATGATGGTTATATTTTTATTAAAACCTTCAACAATCCCTTCAGGTGTGATGCAACGTTTGTATCAATTTGGACTTTAGTCGGAGAGCTACTCCAACTATTCTTCACTGAAGGCTTAGTCGATTAGTGAACATGATAAGAGCTGACTATCAGTCCCTGGGAACAATCCTCAAGACCAGTGAAATCTCACCTGTGGGAGCTACTTTATGGAGGTAGTCTGTCCAGGTCAGGGTGATGCGGGGTTTCCCTGTCCAGCACTGCATGGCCCGCCGCGTCAGAGCCGAGAGGCAGAAGTTGATGGTGAGGTGAACCAACGTCATGAAGAGGGGATAGTGGAAGCCCTGAGACAGAGACGGACAGGGTCATGGACAGTGGCCTGGTGGAGGTACATGGTCCAGTGTCTCAGGGTTTTCTCAGGGTCCTGAACCCTGAGACACTGTGTGATGAACTCATAAAGCCATCTTCCAAGATCTATGTAGGTTACCCTGAATGCCAAAACAATAGAAGAAATGGAGGACATGCATGGTTTCATTCCAAATAAAACCATGCATGTCCTCAGCAGAGGAACAGTGTCAGCTGATGGAAAACCAATAGTGCTTAATGAACTCCTCCACTTACCTTCATCAGCCATTTGTTATAGAAGGTTATTCCTATAGAGAAGACGTAGTAAAGGAGGACTAATGCAACAGTGCGGAGCCCCCGGCAAATGAACTGGACAGGGAACGCCATGTAGGACTGCCGGGGTCAGCGTCCAGGAGAGACAGCTACTGTGGAAAGGTCATCTCCAAACCGAATCCGCATCACTTCCCACACATAGTGGACGGAGAGGCAGACGGTGAGAGAGAAATAAGGTCAGGCTTAGGTTGCGCTTGTGTTCAGTAACTTTACAGATGATCAGGTAGTACATAGTTTGTACTGTACATAGATGTTACCTTGATCGCAACGTTCGTGTTAGCTCAAATTTGACAACCACCATCTGCTACCGCCAGCTGGTAAACCACGTCAGCTAGTGTTCAGCTACTTTCAAGATAATGTCAAGCACAGTTACCCTACACATTACTGAACAGGAGCTGAGTTAGTTTTCTATGAGTAACGTTAAATAGACAGACACGGCTAATGTTCGGTGGTGAACTCAGCACTAAGGTAACAGAGGCACTTACCAGTTGGTTGTTTGGTTAAGTTTGACAGGTCCAACTGTTTCCTAGGCTAATGTTCTATCCCATTGGCGTTAGCTCACATTAGCTTGCTATGTAGCTAAATCACTATCGTATTGTTAAGTTAACTATACTAGCTAACGCTACACAAAAATAAATAGTTACAGGTTATTTGTTGACGTAGAAAGTAACGGCAGGCTCCGTTACGCTTCCAACATCACATGCCTTCCGCAACTAGTAGCATGAATACCTAGTGTGTGCGGTCCGTGTCTGTCGACACCCTCATACTGAACTCCATTGATCAATTCCTATATTAACAGTGACCATGTTTATTTCCCGTGTATCACCCACATGCATCACAATCGAATACCTTTCTCGAGTCAGTGTAAGCCATTTTCAAATTCTGCATCTACACAGCCCACAACAAGTAGTTTGATTTAATATATTCGGACTTTCTGCTTTGGTTGTCATTGCTCGGTACCGCCGCCATAGAGATTTTCACTCAAGTAATACGCACAAAAAGCGCATGAAATGAAATTTTGTGTTAATGGAGTTTGTAACGTTACACTCGCGGACTTGGCTTGCCAGTTTACAATGTAGCTAAGACAACGTTAAGTGGGAACATTAATCCACACAGACACAGCTGTTTTAAATCGTCATATTTTTAAATGGAGTTTGGCCTTAGCCAGAATCCAACCAAACGACTCAGAAAATGCTCTTTGAAAGAAGCCTACCGTCAGTCATGTTGACTTTATAGCTGAATAAAATGTGTCCCCTCTCAAATTTTTTGGTGTAAGATAACGTTGCACAAATCGTTACTCGGGCGACATTAGCGTCGAAATGAAACTCACCGCAAGGGGCAGTGTTTTCTATAACGAGCGTTTTTCTCTGCGAATCACTTCCACAGTCGAAGAGCCAAAGGCGGAAGTCAACAGAGATCGCGGACTGTTGTGATCCTACGCTGAGCTCAAAGGTAGAGTTTTTTTGCTTGAGCATATGTGTTGAATTTAACTCAACATAATAACAAATTTGATTTAATGTGAATAAATTCACTGTTCAGCGGCGAGGTGCTTGCACTGCTCGTTAGTTAAAGCCTTGTATCCCTGTGTTCTTCAGCAGAATGGCGGATGAAGAGGACGAGACTGGCTTCGATGAGGAGGTGGAGGACGGATCCAGCGGAGTCGATGTCGGCCACGGGAAGAGAAAGAGGCTGTTCTCTAAAGAGCTCCGGTGTATGATGTACGGGTTTGGTGACGATCAGAACCCTTACACAGAGTCTGTGGATATTCTGGAGGACCTGGTGATCGAGTTCATCACGGAAATGACCCACAAAGCCATGTCTATAGGACGCCAGGGCCGCGTCCAGGTGGAGGACATCGTTTTCCTAATTCGCAAAGACCCCAGGAAGTTCGCCAGAGTAAAAGACCTGCTGACCATGAACGAAGAGCTGAAGAGAGCCCGGAAAGCTTTCGACGAAGCAAATTATGGCTCGTAACCTGACCGCGGGACACTTTTGGACCTTCATCTGATTTGGCGTTTTATTTCTTTTTGATGCCTGAAACGTTGACATGTTGAGTTTGTTCACACCTGACTTGCTGTCCAAAGTCAGTGGTTTTGTGATATGTGATATACATTATTTTATATGGAGTATGGCCGCGATGAGCAACGTCACACCGTTATATCCGATGTCATGCTGTGTGGAACTGTTTAAATAAAGTAACATACATATTGTCATTGATGTTGTGTGTGTAACCTCGTCGTTACACACGGCTGTACCTTTTTTTTTTTTTTTTTTTTAGCACCCACACCACTAATTCATCACTGTTAACAACCATATCTCATAACATCTATTATCATTTCAACCATCATTGTTAATGATGGACGATAAATGGGGAATTCATAGAGCCCACATTGAAACAGACTTTGCAAAGTGCTTTGCAATTGCTGACAAAAAAAGACCATCTAAACAGGGACGATGATGGCTCAAATGTAAGTAAAAAGAATGCTGAAATAGATCACTCATAAATTATACATGGCATTGTGGGACGCCACGTAGACACAGTGAGTGAAGTCAGCTAATAACCTAAACAGTGTTTTATTCTATGGTAACGTCTCCCATCTTGTTTCGAAAACTGAATGCCTGATCTGAAGTATGCCTGAGGTGTGCGCACAAGCGTGCGTATCATTTCTACATATAGCCTCAAGCGTGGCCCTAAAATTGGCATCATCTTGCACCCCACTGTGTCAGCAGCAGTGCCTTCAAACTCTGCAGTATGTTTAGCACAGACTCTGGTGAGAAAGCCAAAACGGCTGCACTTCAAACAAAATGGACAAAAAGAAGAAACAAACAGATTTTATTGATATTCCTCAAAACAAAATTTTTACACAGACCACAAATATGACAGACCAGCTACAAGTGAGCATGTGTTAGTTCATTTATTCAGTTCAAGCAAATTACTTATTTGTACAGTGAATTGGTTGATGCATTGGTCTAAGCAGCAGGTAACAGGCTGCCGTTCTTTCTAGACTAGATTCTAGATCAGAGCTTTTCCAGCATGACGGGGGATCGCTGATCACATGCACACCGCAACGTGCAGTTAATTTCCTCATGGCATTCATGGCCTGTCTGCATTCACAAGCGAGCTGGGGAAGAGTGGAGCCCAGCCAGCGACCCCCGCCGGGTGCCCTAGCTGTCTGTTGAGGATGTCTATAAGGATGGAGAAGAGAGGCTGTGAACCAGGTGGACAGGAGGGGGGAGCGGCTGTGTGGGGATGATTTGAGTGGATGAGTAGGAGGTCGGATGCGTCTAGAATGGGGATTCACAGAGGGGAGGAGGAATGTCCACGAGTCTTTCTGGTTTTACTGCACATTCTCCATCATCTTGAGGAATTCTGGAAAAGAGGAGAGATGGGACAGCATTGTTGAGATGGAAAGTTTCAGTTACCGTGGCCATCATCAGCAACGCACTTCATATGAGTTCAGCTAAAGCCTGTCTTTTCCTTTTCAGGTTGTGTCATTTGATCGTAAGATGCAGCTGAGAGGTTTCAACTCTGAATTAATTCGCAAATCTACAAATGTACAATCATGTAACCAACAGTAAGGTCTCTAAAACGTCACCATAATAGCATCAGATATGCTGTAGAGCACCAGAAACATAGAAATACTTGTGGAAAAAATGTTGATTAAAAATATTCGGTTTCTTTACATTACATTTTTACATTGACCAAACACGCTCATCATCATCTTCATCGTGCATGTACCGTCAAAGTCCAGCATGCCGTCGGCGTTTTTGTCTCCGTCCTTCATCAGCTCATCGATCTCGTCCTCTGTGATTGGCTCACCGGTGCTGCGGATGATGAGGGCGAACTCCTCTCTGTCGATGTAGCCGTCGCCGTTCCTGCGCAAAAGACAGAAGTGTGTGGAATTAAAAACATCAGCAAATAATTACAAAGGAAAAGAAATCACTACGAAACGTCTATACAATAATAGCATGCACGTACTTGTCGAACACACGGAAGCACTCTGCCAACTCTTCTTCGCTCTTGCCGGCCTGGTCCTCCTTTAGCAGCCTCACCATCATGACCAAGAACTCCTCGAAGTCAATGGTACCGCTACCTGAGGGTAACACAGAAGCCACATAACTAATTAACGATGGTCAGTCCGACCAAGGGCGCACGGTCCTGCGCTGCAAGTGAGACACGGCAGTGCGCTCATCTTTGCCTATAATTTTACGCATGAACCACAGTAAAAGAAAACACTGGAGTTCAATGAACCCCAATCTATATACTGTAATAATCTATAGAATTTAAAGCAAACCAAGAAAAATTACATTTTAGAAACAAATTCATGCCGGTGCAGCATTAAGGATCAACACTTTCTCCTTCCGCACCTGCGCCCAAACCTCCCCTGACTAACGCCTAATCACAGAGGGATTTGGTTCCAAATAATGTTAAAAAGTTTCTTGGTTTATTTGAGCTGATGTGGAAACATCAAGTGTCTGAGTCGTGCACTGCCTTTGCTTAAAACCACTCATTGCGCACAGTAGGCCTACGGTGTTGGAATCGCTGTTATCCATCGCTCACCGTCCTCATCGACCTCCTCGATGATCTCATCCAACTCCTCTCTTGTCGGGTTCTGGCCCAGCATCCTCATCACGGTACCCAACTCCTTGGTGCTGATATCACCGCCACCGTCGGTGTCAAACATGTCGAAGGCGGCCTTGAATTCTGGAGAAATCAGAGTTGACTGAATGTGACTCAAAAACTGGCCTTGCTTGAGCGTAATGTGTACTTGGCTGTTCGTACTCACTGGTGAATCGGCCTCCATCTTAGCCTACATAATAATACTGTGTGTCAGTCCATGCAGATGATCTATAATTGTGTGCCTTTTCTAGAAGTGTTCATTCCGACAGAAAAAGAATAGGAGGTGGAACTATTGGGACCCATCTCATCTTGAGTTTTTGGAGGTGTGGTAACTGAAAACACTTAAGGCCATTGATGAGAAATCTGTTACATTACTGGCTCCGGGGCAATGTAACGACATTACTCAGGTAACGCGTTACTATTGACTGTACTCACCAGCCAGCATTTCCTCGCTCAGGTAGGAGCGGGCCTCTTGTTGCGCGTCAGTCTGGAAGAAAACAGGACCCACTGTGTCACTCCATCATTCATCGCGGGCGTCATTGACACTCATTGATCATAACAGTTAAGCCTATTGACTTCAGGCCAAGTTGTCATGGTGACAGTAGCTATAATATAATACATAATAAAAAAAATTGCTTTAAAAAACACATAAATGTCTTTAGAATCAAACGACTAATGCCAGGGAATAGTAAAATATCATTACGCACAGTACATACGATACATTTTGGGAATTTCACGAGAATTCCAGGATTATTCTAAATATCCTGATATTTTTTTTTTACGTTACTGTATGATTCATCTTGTGACAATAACCAGCTCTCATTTGTCAAGTCTCGCATAGCGGCTGCGCCTCAGCTGAATTCTTGAGCTTGGTGAAAATTAGTCCGGCTATTTCAGGCTCGACACCTTAGGTTCTCTGTATATGGCTGCAGACATGCAATCCCCGGGAATCTGTCGCCTCAGCAGAATCCGCACCTTCCCTGCTGACACTCACCCAACTCCTCATCTTAACTTTCTACCAGGATTAGTAATATTTGCAATAGATGGCTGACCAAATATGAATCTCGAATTTATTAAGAGTTTTACTCAAATAAACCCAAACTATTTCAAATGCAGAAAAAAATAAAATGCAGAATTTAGAGGGGGGAAAAAAAAATCTAATTTTGAACTTTTAAGGGAAAACACCAGATAAACATCTAGACCTTAACAGAAGGAAACGCTTCCACAAGCCTTTCACACTTAATCACTTAACTTCGAATTCACATGCTGGCATCATTATGGATTAATAGCTAATGACTGTTTGACCGACCATCTTGGAATAGTTCAAAGGGTCATTTGCACAATTCATTTTTCTTACCATGTTTGTGGATTAGCTTTTCCCCCCAAATATCCAAGGAAAAAAGAAAAGCCCAAAGGAGTGGTCAATCCGTGTGCACCCCAACAGAGAGACTAGACGTCAAGTGAAGGGTCAGACACACTTTAAACGGGACAGCCAGGTCCCGCCCCCTGCCTCTCACAGGCCTCCAGATTTAGTACCCTGAACTTTTAGGGTTCTGGGCCACTGTGAGCCAATCACACTTTGGAGAAGAAAGCTCTCGTTTCTTGAAGATGCAGGGTTAAGAATGTAAAAGAGCTTAAAGCAGAGATTTTAGCACTTTTGTGTTCTGGGTCAAGGTAAAAGAAATGTATAAGATGGAAGATGGAAGATGCAAAAAAAAATTAGAAAAAAAAAAGCTGCAGAGCATTTCACTGTGTGATACCTGCTTTGGTAATACCGAGTTTATCAGAGGTAGGAACAGAAAGAAGTGTGACACACTGTGAAAGAATTCACATACTGAAAAGCAAAAATACACAAAAAAGGTCTAATTAATGTATTAGGTTTCCCTAGAAATGGCCCCATAGTAGCTTTCAGTGGTGATCTCCTAAAATAACTCCACTAACATTTGACTAAAATTCTAAAGAAGTAGCAGTAAGACTATAGATCTTACAGCTGGTCAGTAAATACTGTAGATTTCTATTGAGGGGGAGTCAAAGATTTCAAAGTAGGTTATGAGTTTTGTGATGGTGGCATTTCAATCTGAGCCTGAAACTCAAAACCAGGAGAAAAATGCAGTGGGACTGGAACCCATCTCACCCAACCCCCTCTCCTCTCTGCCTCCACCCCTTTAGCTGTGCCCTGAATAGCAGGCAGATATTAGGCTGAGAGGGGACAGGGACGCGAGGCGAGTGGCCACACAACCCGGTGCCGCGCTGCCTGATAAACACAACCTGATGCTCCATATACGGGGGTCGGTTCCTGCAGGGAGGGCCTGAGGTGAGACAACGGAAGGGAGGATATGATTCTCAGGAGGGGAGCAGCCATGAGGAAAGGGGAGGGATGTGGCTTTTGAGAAGTGGTGGGGGGCTTGCAGGCTATATACCCAGAGGGAGGACCTGCATTTTTCAAAGGGGGAATTAACTCATATGCTCTGTACAGCCTCGAGCCTCTGGTGCTGTCGCTGGCTTCATGTCTGACCGTGGGGATGAGCCAGTGGGGGCACTGATTTGTGTCCTGGGAGACCTCTGCGTGAAGATCGAGAGAGTTATGAGAGACTTAGGCCAAGAACAAATTGGACGAGATCAACTTAAACCAGATAACTGAACACTTACTCAGATGTGACAGATCTCTAGCATTGAATGAGACCGTGAGGTTGGTACACGGCACTGTCTGTGCACATAGAGGCATTTCAAAAGACGGCGAAGTTGGGACTGGAACAGGCAGACAAGACCAGTTGTAGTGGAACAAAGGTGTGTGTAAAAGACGGATGTGGTTGGCGGTGTAGAAAGCGCATGTGCTTGTGTGTCAGGGTGTGTGATCACTTCAAGTGTGGTCATCCATGTGTGGGTATCTGATAAGTGTGAGGCCAGAGAGGCAGCAATGATCTAAAGACCCCTTAAAGACTAACAAAAGAATGAAATCAGATTAGACGTGTCAGGCATGCGTGGCATAATAATTTGCAAAGATGAACAAGGAGATAGTGGATTTATTTAGAAAGCACAGAACAGGGTGGAGAAGATATTTAGTTTTGGGGGAGGAGGGTGGGGTTAAAGCTAGGAGGTGTAGCATTTCTGGACAAACAGCAGCTGCCAAGGGGACAGCTGGGTGGCAAGCTTAAGGAGGAGGCCGGGGGAAAGTGCCTTCGTCTTAAAAGGTTTGAACAGATATTTATAGATATCCTCAGCGAGCCCCAGGGTTTCACATGAGAAGGGGAAGGGGGCACGGGTGGGGGGGGTTAAAGGTATCTCACTTGTATCCATTTTGATGTCTCAGAAACGACATCATATTCGTAATTGTACGGGGTTTCATAGCATCTAGAGCTGACTCTGAGCAGATTTCCAGCAGACAGCAGGCTTTATATTCCCTCTGAGGAAGGGTCACCAAGGAATGTCAAGTCTCATCACTGGACGTTCTCCATCATCTTCAGAAATTCTGGAGAGAGAATGGGGCCAACAGTCAATCAAGCAACCCAACACTGGTCCATCAGACTGATTAATGAGCAAATGAGCGGATTCAAAGTCCGCTCACGAACCGAGCGTGAAGACAAAGTCAGAAAGTCTTTGGAAGAGCATTATTGGCGAACAAGTGGTTGTAATGCATAAATGTCATATATAATGAACAATTCTTCATCCCTGTCACTCCGTGTCTGCTTGTTTCAAATGAAATCATTTTTCATGTGCTCACAGACTCGTGTCATTTTCATCCTTATGTTAAGATGCCTCATATGTATTTATAAGGGGCACGCAGACTTGGGCCTTTTTTATAATCTGTAGCCCCCCCGAAGTCCACATTTTGTGGGATAACTGGTACCCGTTTTGTGGATAATGAAAGGGAAAGTACACACAATCAACCCTTCAACTTTACCTTTCTACCACCATCACAGGGGGGTGTGAAATTATATCAAGATTGATCTTACTCTGAATAGGTGGGAAAACTAAGATTTGATGAATTTACCCTCCACCTCACGCCTTATTACTATTAATATGTGTTATATTTAAAAGCAAAAACATTGTATTTACTTGTGTAATGGAATAGTTTGGTTGGCATTTTGGGAAATGTGCTTGTTTACTTTCTTACTGTATACATTTTACATCTTCTGTCATCTTCTTTTCTTTTTTGCTGTGTCTATGTTGTGGTGTTGCTGTATATAGTAATGTTCGTGTAACTTTTTGAGGTTACTTTTTGTAAAAAAAAAAAAAAAAAAAAAAAAAGGAGAAGAACAAATAGCTTGATACCACTCTTATATCTGACCCCTGATTATGAAGCTGGAGCCACCAGCTGGTTATCTTAATGAGATAAGATTAACGAAATTGTCCACCTCGGTGGAAATTTGTCTTTGGCTTTTCCAATACATTAAGTTACGAAAAACAAATCATTAGACACTCCACACCATAAATTGACAGACAAATTGTGCAAACGGACAGGAAAAAGCAGCAGCAGACAAAACATTAATCCCAAAATGTCAAACTCTTTCTTCACTCATGAGTGTCCACGACAGCAAACGCCTCTGATTATCAAATTAGATGTGCATTTTACAAAATCCTTTTACTCAATATATCAGGCTAAACCAGTGACAATGCTATTAGTGTTCAGTCCAGTCTGGTAGAAAACATTATGGAAAACACTGCATATTCCACATGAGTGAAGAAACTCTTATCTCCTTACAGCTTAATCTTACCATCAAAATCAATCTTTCCATCTTTGTTTGTGTCTGATTCCCCGAACATCTCATCAATATCATCCTCTGTGACCGCTTCACCAGTGAGATGGAGGATATCGCCAAACTCTTCGCGGTCAACGAAGCCATCTCCATTCCTGAGGATAAAAAGCAATATTAAATTAACAGTGAGAAAACAAATCTCTTCTCCCTTCTCTATTACATAATCACACACACACACACACACACACACACACACTTCAATGCACGTTTCAATGCAAATGTATCACAAATTTGAACAGAATGTCAAGAAAATCAACAAAGGAAAATATGAATGAATGTGTGTTTCCATCCTCTACCATTATTCAGCTTATAGGAGTCTTTTCACTGAGAGATAAGCAGTAGGTGGTGCCAGTCTTCCAGGTGCAATTAAACCATTGCAGAAGAAGTGGGTGCAACCTTCTTTCCATAATTACAAGCCCCATTTTGTAGCACATGAGATTTTTAATTTTTTTTGATTATGAAGCAGATCTATGTGCTAAATAAATACTGTGAAAGTATCAAAACACTGAATCCACTTAGAAATGCGCAGTTTCAGGAACTGGGCCCTGTCTGAGCTGTCCGGACCTTCGTATGGTAGTGATGTCACAACTATACAGCCACCACCCTCAACCAAACCTCCTGAAAGAGACAGGCACTGTGTTTCAGACAGAGGGTGACTAGAGGTGCTGTTGCAGTGGACACTATGATAAAGATAGTGTTTTTTGAAGATTGACGAATGTAAACATTTTCTAATAGACACAAATGACACAAATGAGCACGATACGGGACTTTTAAAGGCCTGCCAGTCAAACCTCAAACAGTGAAAAACTGTAGACAACATGATGGAACATTAAAGTCTCCCACCCGTACGTGCTGGTCAGGTCTGCTCCACCTTTAAGGAGCAGTATTTGTTTTCTGCTGCTGAGAATCAAGGCCATAGCCATGGAGTCTGAAAACAAATTTCATACCATGCTGCTGTATAGCATACACATGAAGAGCAACATAAATAAGTGACACTTACATGTGGGCTTTATGACAAATATGACATAATAAATACACTCGTGAGCACCATTGTTGCTTACTGGGTGAAGTAAGTCTAAGTAAGGTAAGTCTAAAATATTCTAATTTATAGGCTTTTCAATTTAGCCATAGCACAACATGAAAATCTTGAGCAGCATTGTGGTGTTTGTATTTGTCTTTCTGTCAGGATTGAGTGTCCTACTTGTCAAAAATACGGAAGCATTCTGAAAGCTCTTCTTCACTCTTTCCAGCCTGGTCTTCCTTTAACTGTTGCACCATCATGACCAAGAACTCCTCGAAGTCAATGGTACCACTGCCTGAGGAGAGGGGAGGTGAGGCAGTGAGGAGGGGGAGGGCGGAAACGAAGTGAAAGGTGAGGTCACAGGAAGGAAGCAACACATGCCATGCAGCCTGAATCCCATCTCCATCTTTTTAAGGGTGTTTTTGTTTGTTTTTATTGAACAATCATCCTTAAAAATGTCTATGCAGTAAGATGAAAGATCTGTCGTCCCTTTTCCATTTGTTGATCACACAATGATCTCACCGTCCTCATCGACCTCCTCAATGATGGCATCCAACTCCTCTCTTGATGGGTTCTGGCCCAGCATCCTCATCACAGTACCCAACTCCTTGGTGCTGATGTCACCTCCGCCGTCGGTGTCAAACATGTCGAAGGCGGCCTTGAACTCTGATCGGGAGACAGAAAACGTTCAAAGTCCAAATTGACAGAACAAAATGGAACAGAAAACTATTTCTGGATCTTTTGTATTCTACAATATAAGAGGCCAAAAGAAACAAAGATCTATCAACAATTTCCAAGACCAATTTTCAGAAAGCCATTTCAAGCTCCTCAACCAGTTCAAAGTGAAGACATACAGAGGCACTGACCTGCAATCATCTCCTCAGTCAGGAAGGAGCGGGCATCGCTTTGGGCGTCAGTGGGCTTCAAAGAGAGAAAGATGAAGAAAGGTGGGAAGAGTGGTGGTGGGAGAATGAAAGAGGAGGTGGACAGAGAGAGTTAAATTATCAGCTGTGTTCACCTGCAGCAGCATAATGGTGTCTCTGAACATGTATGTGATTAGCTTATTACCTGAACAGGATGTAAAATAGGCACACAGGCAACGCACACACACATGCTCATTTTCCAGCCCCTATGGTCTAACAAGCTGTAACTTGTTTTACAAGAGCGTCACACCAAGTAGGTGGTTTCCAGCAGAAACACAACATCTAGATATTTTAGCCTGTTTACTACTATTCAGGTGCTATAGATTACTGGTGACCACTTTTCAAGGCATACTAAAGTGTCTAAGGCTTTTTAAGTGTTTTGCAGACAGCCGTTGGTAAAGTGGCAAGTAGGTAATCCATCACAGTTAAACACTGCATCTGCTTCTTTGTTGCATTACATGGTTGGTGTCATTATTGGTTCATGGAGTCGTTTTAATGGATTACCTATTTCAAGGAGTATTCTAGTTTACTGGAACTAGAAAGTTTTGATTTTCATACTGAAAAGAAAAACACAGAATCTAAAAATCCAACTGCATACGTTGGACAGTCATTACAGGCAATAAAATATACCTGCATTGTAGTAAATATGTGCTAAAACATGTTATTTTTGCATGTTTTAGTGGGATAAAATGTACAAATGTCCATATGATCCTTCAGTGGTATGCTCTGGTCGCTCACACTTAAGCCCTGTTTCCCCATTGAGCCAGAGAAAACCAAAGCAGAAACCCAAAGCCAGAGACAGAAGTATCATTGACAAAGTGACAGCCAAGGCCTGGAAATAGCCTCATGACAGGTAAGAAGTCATGTTTAATCCTCTGCCAGCTGTCTGCACTTGTGAATGATGGCTCCAGAAGGGGGGGCGCCATAATGTAAAACATGTTATTCCCACATGTAAATCATTTTTGATCAGTAAGATGTGGGCGATGTTGACAGTTTACAATGAAACTGGTTTCAATCTCTGCTGTTCCAGTCTGATTCAACAATGTTTATCCATCCTGCATTTCTCCCAGTCTTACCATATTTGCAGTTTCTTATATCCAGACTTTAAACCTGATGGCATCACACGTTTACATTGCACTGTTGGCCTTTCATCCAATAGAAATCTCTCAAGCTCAGTTTTCATTTTGAACCACCATCAGTGCTGTCCCATGCAGTGAATAACAATACAGTGAATTATTATTTTCTCTATTTCCCTGTTTGCTTGACAGAACCTCCTTATATTACTACATATAGAAGGTCACACATCAGTGCTGCTGATCAGTTCGCTTAAAAGCTATTTTTAAGATTTGAGATTTGGAAGAGGATTTGAGAGGGATTTTCTCAAGGTGAATGTCCTAAGTTAGGACACTCAGAAAAGGCATCATGTCTTCTCACTTTACTCAGCTGTGAGTGTTCTATCTTTAGTATCCTGTACCCTTTAGTATCCCACCAATCTAAATATCAATCCTATTGAGTTTAGTTAGAAAATGATGGAACACAAAAGCTGAGTAAAATCCCATCAGCCTGTAAACACAGCAAAGAGTAGTTGTTGGAGTTGAACATGTAGATATGAAATAAAGTTTCAAATAAGTGTCCAGTATTATTTTGTCTGTAGCAAGAATCATAAAAACATGAACAGCCAAAACATTTGCCATAAATTAATTTCCCCCAAATATTAGGATTATCCAGAGATAAGACATCACTTGTATAGAAATCCAGCTGATGGCCCAGCTGTGCTGCAGGTGAGGACTTGCTGGTTGACTGTGGGTGAGCAGAGGAAGTTTGTTTTCGCTTCAGATAATAATCTCCATCTTCAGCCACTTGGTTTTTATCCTCATTAGAACACAAAAGCAAATCCTCAAAGATTCATTAAAACTACATTTCCTTGTCCTTGTCGTTCCCCTTGTGCTTCCTTCTCAGTTTTCGGTTTCTTACCATGGCGGCCGGTTGTCCTGAACAACAGACACCAGTAAAAACGGCAGACGTCTGGGACAGAAGGTCTCCCTGCTACACAGTGCTGGTGGCTTCACTCCCCTCCATAAGTACCCTCTCACTCCCCGACACTTTTTCTGAAAATGATCAGGATTGGGTAAGAGGCCCCCTCCTCAAACAAGAGACAGCCAATCAAATTCAACTTCAGATTGTGCCCTCTTACAATCTCCTGATGGACATCCCCTTGTGTGGCACACTCGCCGACCCCCCCCCCCCCAAATTTAGATAACAGACAAGCTCAGTGACATTTATTAAAAAAAAAGAAAACAGTGCAGGCATCAGGCAGCTGGAGGTTATTTTGGCAGAGGATCAACTGAGCATCTCAGCGCAAATGGACGCTTGATTTCACGTACTTGTCCAAGAACCAGAGTGTGTGCATGCACACGCTTGCACACACACACACACACACACACACACACACACACACACACGTATTAACACCTCCCTGCATGCATGCACAGATTCTCTACCCCTTCCACAGTGTCTCTTAACCCATCTGTCTGCCTTTCTCCCTGTCCTCACACTGCTAACTTGTCCTTGCACTTATGACATCTGTAACTTAAGAGGCGTGCAAATGGACCTGTGATCTCACACAGCTGTACCCATTCCTTACCCATTTTAGCTATTGGTTTCTCACATTATGAACAAGTAAACAAACAAAACCATTGCATATAGCCACAAACAGGCTACTTAGCATTAGTACATCAAGGCTTAATAGACAGCTAAAGTGAAGCTGAACTTCCGGGGTCTGTTCCATATGTAACTAAATCTCATGAAAATTTACACTGACATTTCCAGTAACTCATATTCTCATATTACTATGGTCTTAGACCATAACCTTGCTCAACACTATGTTGTGTGACTCACAACATACACTATATTACCAAAAGTATTGGCTCACCTGCCTTGACTCGCATATGAACTTAAGTGACATCCCATTCTTAATCTATAGGGTTTAATATGACGTTGGTCCACCCTTTGCAGCTATAACAGCTTCAACTCTTCTGGGAAGGCTTTCCACAAAGTTTAGGAGTGTGTTTATGGGAATTTTTGACCATTCTTCCAGAAGCGCGTTTGTGAGGTCACATACTGATGTTGGACAAGAAGGCCTGGCTCTCAGTCTCTGCTGTAATTCATCCTAGAGGTGTTCTATCGGGTTGTGGTCAGGACTCTGTGCAGGCCAGTCACGTTCATCCACACCAAACTCTCTCATCCATGTCTTTGTGCACTGGTGCACAGTCATGTTGGAACAGGAAGGGGTCATCCACAAACTGTTCCCACAGATCACCAGATGGTGAAGTGTGATTCGTCACTCCAGAGAACGCGTCTCCACTGCTCTAGAGTCCAGTGGCGGTGTGCTTTACACCACTGCATCCGATGCTTTGCACTGCACTTGGTGATGTATAGCTTGGATGCAGCTGCTCGGCCATGGAAACCCATTCCATGAAGCTCTCTACGGACTGTTCTTGAGATAATCTGAAGGCCCCATGAAGTTTGGAGGTCTGTACTGGTTGACTCTGCAGAAAGTTGGCGACCTCTGCACACTATGTGCCTCAGCATCCGCTGACCCCGCTCCGTCATTTTACGTGGCCTACCACTTCGTGGCTGAGTTGCTGTCGTTCCCAGTCACTTCCACATTGCTATAATACCACTGACAGTTGACTGTGGAATATTTAAGAGCAAGGAAATTTTACGACTGGACTTGTTGCACAGGTGCCATCCTATCACAGTACCACGCTGGAATTCACTGAGTTCCTGAGAGCAACCCACTCTTTCACAAATGTTTGTAGAAACAGTCTTCATGCCTTGGTGCTTGACTTAACACACCTGTGGCCATGGAAGTGATTGGAACACCTGATTTCAATTATTCGAATAGGTGAGTGAATACTTTTGGCAATATAGTGCATGTCAAGATCAGGACAACTGTTTTTTGAAAAATTAATTTTTACTCAATATTCCTATTCTTAGCTGCCTTTAACGAACGCCATTTCCCATAAGCCCTAGATCTTCACAGGTTAAATGTCACTGCTTTACAAAAGAGCCAAGCCCATGAAAAAGCTGTTGGGTCGTGGTTAGTTCAGCCATGTCTGTAATAACAGCAGGACAGAATGGAGCAGAGGCTGTAAAAGCTTTCGCACAGTTTTGACTCGGCTGGTATAGGTGGCACCATACAAAAATATAATAAATATAATAAAAGCTTCCATACTTATTTTTTTAAATCATCAAAAAAAAAAAAAGAAAGAAAGAAAGAAATTGTACCGACAAAAATAGGCTACATACAACAGAAAATGCACATTCAAAAATGCTCAGACTACGGTCCCACCTCTCACAGAGCAGATAGCCAATCATACTTTAGGATGATGGGGTGGCAGTTGGCGTGGTCAGTCAGATTTCATGAATAGCCAGCACCTCCCAAGGCTCATGTTCTGGACACGCGCCTGATTTTTTTTTTTCTGTGCTCACAAACTAATTGTTTAACTTTGTAAAAATCACATAGATTTCAGTTTCTAAGAGCAAGTGCAGTAGTGGAGTATTGATTCGTCTTAGAATACTGAAAGTGAACTTTTGTCATTGAGTTACAGAAGCTAGTGGAACGGAGGACAACCTGAATGTGACTGCATGATTTCACCTCTTTCGTGCAAATTAAGCACACTTACTATACCACAAAGATGTCGACAAAGCTATTCTGAATCCATCATGTGAAACTAGTCTACAGCCATGTTAGCGACTGAAATTGCACTTAGCAAACATCCACATGCTAACATGCACACAGCTAATAGGCTGATATTAAGCAGGTATCATTTGCAGTGCTCACTATCTGAGGTTAGTATGTGAGCATGCTAACATTTGATGATTAGCACCAAATGCAAAGTAGCTTACAGCTGAGGCTGTTGGGAATGTCATGAGTTTTGCTGGTGTTAGAGGACCATTAAAGTTCTCACAATTCATCCTGAGGGGATGTCTGTACAAATGTCTGTACCAAAGTCATGTCATGGCAATCCATCAACAGGTGTTGAGATATTTCAGTTTGTGGTGGATTCATGCTGCCATCCCTGGAGCCACACTACAGCAACAAAAGAAATACAAAGTTGATGAACAAATTTTATTTGTCTGATAGATGCAATCGAATATCAAATGCACAACCCTGCTGCTGCTTCAGACCACCGAGTCAGCTGACAGACAAGTCAATCCAGGAATCTCTGCTGATCTTGTGCACACTCTGGAATTCTAAGCAGTTAGGCTCTACAGTCTGTCAATTCTTTCACTGGTAATCTATTTATGCCTGAAGTACTGTCTCATTGGCATGAAAAAAAAACAAAAAAAAAACAGCAGCTGTGGTCACTCATCACTTCTATCAAGCCTCTTGTGCTACAGAAGACAGTCAATTAATGAGACACAAAGCTTATTATTATCATTATTATTATTATTATTATTATTATTATTATTGCTGTTGTTGTTGTTGTTGTTGTTGTTGTTAAAAGGCAATAGTCTTTTGAAAGATGTGGCAGATTGAGTATATCTTCAGTGCTCAGGGAGGCTTTTCCAGCAGCTAGGAGAATAAACATGAACTTCACCACAATATGAATTTACAGTGAAGGATCAGCACCGTAGGAGCTGAGTCTGGGTGGATCGTTGCTTTTAAGCAAACAAATTAGCCCATTCAGTAATTCATTGCTTTATAGAGTAGACAAGAAGAAAGAATCAAGTATCAGATTTGGTTTTCTTATGATCATGATCTAAATGTTACCTTAAAATAACAAATTCTTGATTTTTCCTGCAAAGTTCTCAGTGAGCTTATAAAGCAGTAGTCTGGCTGCTAATTGACCTTGATTAAAGCAAAAATTGATGCCTTGTTCAACCCTCTAACACTGTCAGTTCTACAAGGCTAAGATGACTTAGATATACTTTGATTAGCAATATCAATAGGACAAAAATACAACAGAATTTTTCAAAAGCCATACATTTGCTCCATCAAGGTATATGAAATATAGTTAAAGCCAAAGTGAAAGCCACAGTGAAGCCACTTCCTGTTTCCAGAGGTAAGAAAAATATATTCAAAGTCACACTGACATTTGTAATAATGCAAATAACTTGATATCCAGCTGTGAAAATAACTCTACTGAGCAGTAGGTCAAATGGTTCACTCAATAAGTCTACATAAGATTGGTAATTGAAAAACAAAACAAAACAAAAAATATAATATTGTTGTTTATCCAATATGTCTGTTTTTAGTGCCATTTATCATTAACATCAACACATTAACATCATTTGCCATAAGCCTGAGACATAAAAACAGTAGCTGTTTTTTTTTTTTTACTTAAAAATCACAAAGGTTTTTATTTTTAGGAGTAAGTGCCATAGCGGATGCTCATTTGTTTTAGAGTATGAAAAGTAAACCCCAGAAATATGTTTCATTTACATAGAAAGACAGATGACATAAATGCGAAATGAAAAGAGGCTAGCCCAGACATGATGTGAGAACTTTGGTTCTCTATATAACTACTATGACTAATATGAGTACTACAAATCCTAAATAGTTATCAGGAGATAATAAAGCAATTAAAGTTGCATTTACCTCTTTATGGCTGCTGGTGAAGAGAAAAATAAAAGAACCTGAAAGCAACCATCAAATCATAATGTTAGGAAGGTATTTTGGCTAATGTGTTAGCCACCAGTTGCCAAATTATATATCGAGCAGACACAGAGAGCAACATAAGCTTCTGTTTGGAGTTTTGTTTCTGGCACAGTCAACGTGAAGTCCTGTAATGGGAATTCTTATTATTCATCTTCTCTTTACTCAATCACAAGTATTCACTGTCTTAAAGCCAAATGAACAACCATGTCATATGATTAGGTGACCATGTTACCACGTACAGTATGTTATTATGCACTGATTAAGTGAACCTTGTGTCCTGATTGTACAACACATTATGACGTGCCTATTGTGCTGACATTGTTCTGATGATAGAACCAAGTCATCCTGTCTACAAAGATAATATATTGTATATAATCTATCAACTTCTCCTGCTCCAGGCTCTTTCTTGTCATCTCACACTCGAGACAGCAAGAAGGGAGTCCGTCTGCAGGCGTCAGAATAAACTCACAGAAAGACAACGAACGACTCTGTGCTTTTTAGTACAAAATTGCCAGAACAGTCCAATTTTCCCGCTCTGTTTTGCTTCCCACCAACTCCTGAGAAAAATATGTCAGTCCTCAGTTCCTAAATGCTTCACTATCTTGAGTGAAGTTACGTTCAGATGATCAGATTCTTTTCAATGGTTCATTGATACAATTGAAGGGTAAATTCACTGATAAAGCAGAGAAATATGGCATCAGCTTGTGTGATGTTTACAGTGCAGATCATTGACATTAGATCTGGCAACATGAGTAATTTCGTACTGCTAAACCTAGTCCACACATGCAAAATTAAATAATATTGTCGGGAAGTTGAGTGTGAATCTGACCCAAATTACCCGATCGTTATCATTAGGATCACTCGTCTGCCTGTTGTTGTGGAATTTCACAGAGCTTTTTTTCTTGAAACTGCTGCTGACAGGGACTTTGATAAATCACTACACGACTTTTCAGTTGCTAATCTTCAGGCTGGCTGATCAGAGCCTCACACAAATGTTCACAGCCAACACTTCTGTAAGTTCTTATGTACAACTCCATGAATGTCTTTAATGAGAGACAGAAAATGTGCAACATTAAGCCCATTTGTAAGAAGTGCTAATTAGCAAATGTTAGCGGGCAAGCACACTAAACTAAGACGGCGATCAATGTAGCATGTTGGCATTGTCACTGAGAGCATGTTAGCTTATTCGGGTCAAAACACCATTGTGCCCGAGCACATCCTTACAAAACTGTAAGTGTGTGTGAGCCTCTTGGCTTGTGGTCATATGTTTGATACTGTGTGTTGGTGATGTTTAAATACAGCGATTGGATGATATATATTTCTGATTTTTGAATTCTTTAACAGCACATCCATCTTTGCTGCATGTCTTATCTATCACAGCGAATATATTTAAGGGTGTTTAAGGCTGTTGTTGTTATACACTGTTCATAACAAATACTGTAGCAGTTATTTGAGCAGGATTCGCTTCCTCAAACCATTTCTGTTCGGTCATCTGCTCTTAAAGACAAACCAATTTACCATTTAATTAATGGGATAATACAGATGAAAGCTGCAGCATGGTTCATGTGCCCTCAGCATTCATTCATTCATTTTCAGTCCATTCCTGTTCTAATGACACGTGCTCTCCCAATCATCTACTTTATTTTCCTTCCACCCCCAACGTCTGCCATGACATCCATCACACTCCACAGCTTTTCTCCGCTTGTTTCTGCTCCTCTAGTCAAAACTCCTCTCATCTCACCACCCGTCCACTCCCATCTCAACCTCCTATATGCCTCTCGGTCATCATTCCTGCCTTCCCCTGTGGTTCACAGTACAAGTTCAGCTTCCATCCAACTTATGTCACCACCCTCACCGAGTGTCTGCTTGATGTATGACTGACAGCACCAGCTGATGCTCTGCCCGACTCAAGACTTTCCACAAGCGCTCCTCCTCTAGTGAGGTGAGAGTGTGGAAGGGTGAAGCACTTCTGGTTTGCAGAGGAAGAATGAAGACCAAGAGGAAATCCCTTGTCTTCTTTTTGTCATTTTCTTTGTCCTCCTTCTCCTTCTCTTTACACCTTCCTCTCTTCTACCTCCTTCTATTCCTGGACATTCCCTGGGGCAGCAGCTGAACCTCTAGACAAACACACCCTATATAAGGCTGGAGGTATGCCATCACTCCTCCCCCTCCAGCCCTCTATCCCTCCATCCTGACCCCTCCTTCGCTCCCCTTATGGCTCTCTCTGCCCTTCCTCTGTTCCTTTCCTTATCAAGATCAATATTCCTTTATTTGTCCCGCGAGGGGAAATTCCAGAATACAGCAGCATCAGTAAAGATTAATATAAGAAGTGCATGCAGATTAGAAACAAAAACAGTATATACAAAAGAGTGAGGATTTAAATAAAAATAAAAGAAAGAAATTGTAAAAAAAAATGTAAGAAATTATCATCCCTTCTAGTTACGCCCTCCTCAACACACATCACTCCCGAATGTACTCTCTCCCCAGTGCAGTGTTATATATAGGTAGACACAGAAATACAATTCTAATGAGGCCTGACAGTTTTTCATTTGTGTTGAGAGGTGTAGATTAAACCCTCTATTGGCGTTTTTCCCTATAGAGGCAAAAATTATTTATAGTATTTATATTTATATTATTATTTATAGAATTGCCCAGTGCAGGTCTGCTATTTCATCATTTCAGCAGCAGGGCCATTTGATGCTGTTTGATGCTTTTTTTTTTTTTGTAGCATTTAACAAGAAAGGAAAGCACATACATTGAAAAAAAAACAACCCCCCAAATTAAAACAGAAACAAAATAAGACAAAAGCTAAAAAGAAAGGAGACAGAAGAGGTAGTTCAAAAGTGAAAGAAATATAAAACGGCAGTGATGATGGAGGTCTGTGTGTCTGTGTGTGTGTGTGTGTGTGTGTGTGAACGCATCATGTACACAACATCTGTCGTACACCAGGCTAACAAAGCCTTCACCTTGTCAGTGTACCCGGAATATTCTCGATTCCACCTCTCCAAGCTGCCATTAGCTGCAGAGGTAAGCCTCTCTATTTCAAATACTTGTTCTATTGTTTCATACCACAGATGTATTTCTGGTGTTTTGGGTTGTTTCCATATCCTTGTCAGTTGTTTCAGTGCGATTAGGCGCAACATATTGAAGACCTTTCGCTCCTTTAATTTTGTCTTACAGTGCATGTTCATACTCAGCCAGTTTGCGAAGGTCAGGGAAGTCTTTCAATGCTGTCAATTTTTTGAGGGCATAAAGGCCAAATGCCAAACAGATGTTATGTCCAGTTGCATACAATGAAAAGATAACTGCTTGAGTTTGTTTTATTGAATTACCTCCATATTTCATGTTTAACCTGCACTTTCAATTAATAACAATCATGAGGGCAGGCATCAGTTTGAAAGTCTAGAATACTCAGATTACACTTAGTTTGTCAAGAGTATTGTTAAGGGCTGAGGAAATGGCTGGACTCCGAGTGCAGAACACAGACATTGATGATTTGAGTGATGAAAAGGATCTGTCATCACTCAGAAGATGTACTGTGTAGATCCAGAGAGAAGCCGGCAGGCAGGTGAGGTGAGTGAGCAGGTGTTTTGGTGGACTGGAACAGGGCAGACATGGCAGAGGGATGCACAGAGAGCAGAGTTAGTAACTCACAAACAAGGCAAACAAACTCGAGCATAGAACAAAGCACGACAACAACCTGGTGAAGACTGGTGGTGAGGAGATCGGGGTTTTTCACTACGTTTACACGTGGCTGGCCATTTTCATAAACGACATTTCACCCTCTCTGTTTTCAAAAATAACATCGTGCACACATGTCTGTTTTCAGAACTTTTCGTTTACACTAACCTGTGTATGTATGCCTTCGACGCTGGCGGTGACGTGGACTGGAGGGGGGAGAAGTTGTTGCAAAATGGCTGACCCCGAGCACTCATTGGTCTCTGCTCCTCGATATAATAGAGCACCTGTATTTGCAAATGCAAACATATGAAAAGGGTTTGCACCAACATAAATGCGACTGCTACTCTGAATGCATCCATGATCACCATAGCCTAATGAAAACGTAAACATAGGTCGCACTTTTGGCGCAGGTGCAAGTTCTGTTGACCTGCTAAAATGGCGAAGAGTAGAATCAAGAATGACACGTTAAAGTAGAGCAAATCATGGTTCCCCATGGGCTAAATTTACTGGATCTTTTAGAAGGTTGATATGCTGCCTATCTACAGAAATCAATTGTGTTATAATTATAATAAAAGAGTACCATTTTCTTGAAAACTGAACACTTTTTCTTGAGAATATCTTATCAGAACCAACATTCGATATATTAAATCTCATTAGAAACCACAGATCTTTAGTTAAAATGCATGGCAAAACCCAAAACCCTTAAATATTCTGATTATCAAAAATTGGAAAGGCTATTCATTTTTGATGTGTCTCAGTTGATCTCAAAAGCCTGAAAAAGTGAGATTGGCATTTCTTCTGATTTCCCTGCTGTTATACGTGTTACGTTTTGCCACAACATATTTTGTCAGTATGTCATTGTAGACATGAAAGTCTGAAAATATTGTTTAAATGGCTTTTCTTTTTGGACTTTTTATAGAATTGTTTGGAAATGCATATGCAGCATTCTGGATCTGGCATATATGAACTTGTGGCGTCTTGAAAGCCAGTGTGGGCTGGGTGTAGCTGTATGCACGACTCATTCATTCGGTCAATATCTGCTACATGGCTACATGGATGTTTGGCCTTGATGTCAGAACAATAAATAAACTAATATGATGGTCATAATGTTTCCTATTTATAATACAGAAATTGCATAGCATAAATCCTGCCTCAGATGTGTGACTGACCTCTGCACTGCAGTTACCAGTGTTTAACACCAGGAGTCACTTTTTAGTCACTTGGTCAAAAGACGATTTGCTTTTCAATAATTGAAGGCAGTACAGCACTTTTCTCTGTGGAGACTGGAACTCTTGCTTATCAATGAAGCATTGCACATAAAAGCCAGGCCTATTTGTTGGCGGTGTCAAACAGGATAGAGACAGGGACATGTGGGAAAGTTTTCAGATTTCACTACTTGATATCTTAATATAGAGCAGGGGTGTCAAACTCAAATACAAAGTGGGCCAAAATTTAAAAAAAAAATGTCAGACTGGTTCAGTGTTTATTGAAAACTGATTGAAATGACCTTATTACACATACTGAACCTGGAACTAACACAGTCTATAAGTTACTGCTTATAAAACAACATTAATTATTAAATAAATGAAAAATCAGTTGCACTTATTTCTTATGGCTTTACCTGCAGCTTTCCATAGCAATTTCACATGAAAACATTTTCCCACAGGCCAACAACAGCCAAAAAATAATTTCTTTCAAATAAAAACCAAAAATGCCCAAACAGTGCAAAAAGTCAACATAAATTAAACCTGAGTGTGCTGCTCTCTGATGCACACTAGTCTAAGCCAGATACTTGAGCCTGGAACTAACACAGCTTCTAAGACCGTTTTTATCTATAAACAACAACATTAAACATTAAATACAAGAAAAATCAGTTGCATTCATTTCTTCTGGCTCTTTAAGCAGCTTTTCCAGAGTAACTTACCTGTCACGGTGTTTCGTTTAGTGTCTTCTTACGTTATATTCTTTCATGACAGCCACACTGTCTCCGCACAGGAGACAAACAGCTTTGTCCTTCATACCCGTGAACACATACTCTGCCTCCCACCTGCCTTGAAAACCCCTGTTTTCAAAGTCCACCGTCCGTTTAGCCATTTTTCGGGGAGAGGGTAGCTGAAAGTTGTCCACAGGTAACGAGCTCCATCAGGCTGCTGATGAACGAGTGGGGCAGGGACTCGCGCTCGCGGTCCTTTGATTGACGTGCCAACGCACTGGCAGTGCATTGTGGGACTTGTAGTACTAGAGGTGCGTGCAATATACCGGCAGACCAGCTCTAAAAATAATTAGATACTATCATGCGGGCCAAAGATAATTCCATCGCGGGCCGGTTTTGGCCCGCGGGCCTTGAGTTTGACATATGTGATATAGAGCATCCTCAAACTGATGTTTGAATGTGCCCGGTAAACTTTGCAAAACAGCAAATAGGCAGGCAAGCCAGGCAGTTGCTTGGAGCCCCTGGTCACTGGAGGGGCCCCGGCCACTTATTTACAACAATGATTATTGATAGGCCTGGGCTTCCAGGGACCTCTGTTGGTCCCTGGACCTCACTTTGAGAACCACTAATATATTTTTTTAGGACCATTTCTGGACCATGAACAATTTGTGTCCATTTTTCGAGCTGTCAAACTGTCAAAACTCAAACCAGCTAACTTCTCTGTGAGGAAGAGGTCAAACATGCTTTAATATCACAAGGTACTCTGCGTACATCTTTCTCATGCTGGACTGTTTGAGCTGTCAATCACAAGTGTCACTGATAAGATTATTATTAACATCAATTATAAAGTCATTTAACTGTATCTGTAGGCATGCAAGTGAGCTAGGATCCACAATGCACTGATCTGATGTTTACCAGGAGTCTTGAAATGATTTGAATTATCAAATTCTGTGAATTATCAGTGGTTGCATACTCAGGAGTTTTGACTCAAGAAAAAACAAAACACGTTGAGTTGCATTAAGGAAAAATGTGTGATGTTTTTCTTTTTTTCTTTTTCTTTAAAGAAAAAAAAACACATTTCTGATTAATGATGATTTAACGACAAAGGAAATGTGACTAGATTTCTGGATCCAATCGATATTTTATTACTTAACAATGAGGACACTTCACGCGGTCCGGTAATTGACCACTTTGTAACATGGTGTCAGGATGCCTTTCTTGCACTGAATGCCTCAAAGTCTAAGGACATGTGTATTGACTTAAGGCATAATGTCAGTAACACTGTAAAACTAGTATAAATGGTCAGAAAATAGAGGTTGCTAAAGAGTACAGGGATTTAGGATCCATTATTGATGACAAGTTATGTTTTGAGCCGAATACTAGTTTGCTTTGCAAGAAAGGTCAGCAGCGCCTGTATTGCCTTAGGAAGCTGGCCAAGTTTAATGTGGACAAGACCCTGATGACCCTTTTCCATAGGTCCATTGTTGAGTAATGATTGTGCGTGTGATTTGTACTATACTATCTGCGGTGCAACAAATTGCTCCACTGGGGGAAATAATAAAGTAACTTGAACTTGAAGAAAAACTTAAATTAATTAGATTTTAGTTATTTTTTTCAGATATGGAAATAAATAAATATGAAAATAAATCAAGGCTCTTTCTCTCAGAGGATTTTCCTCCGTGTGTGTGTGTGTGTGTGTGTGTGTGTTGGGGGGGCGCTTTCAGGTTATAAATCGCGGTCAGTCTCAGTCACGTTCATAAGATAGAACAGCTCAAGCTACTAACAACATGTCAACGACACCTGTGATGACGGCCACGGATGCACACAACCTCACCGCGCAGTGCGACTGGCTCAGCGAGGAGAACCGCACTGACGCTGCCCGCTGCCTTTTTCTGTCTGTGCTGCCGTATGGACACATGGTTCCAGCGCTGATATGGACGTTTGTGTTGCTGACCGTTTTCTCTCTTCTGGTTAACGGGTTTACCCTGTTCGGTCTCGGACGCTCCGAGGACCTCTCCTGGGAGCCGCGCGTTGCTTTCTTTAAGAATCTGATTTTGAGCGACCTTATCCAGACTGTCACCTTTGCCCCGGCGATCATCCACTCACTAGTCCAACGCCGGACGATGGAGTTCAGCGTCTGGTGTAACGTCCAGTACTTTGTGGGGTGCACCAGCATTTTCTCCAGCCTCTTCACCGTCACATGCATGGCTCTGGAGCGCTACTTGTACGTGTGCCACGCCATCCACTACTTGGTCATCCTCACTCAGGTGCGCCTGCGGCTTGCCCTGAGCCTCATTTGGATCTACTCCATCACCATCAGCGCCATCAACATAACGTTGCTGCACACGGGGACAGAGCAAAAGAATGACCGTGTCACCAGGGGGTTACTGTGCGAGCCGGACACCGTGGAGCAACACATGGGTTTCCCCCGCGCCTCTGCTGTCTTTCGCAAAGTCACTGGCGCCTTCACTCTGCTGCTGTGCCTGGTGGTCTACGCTCTATCCTACCTGAGGATGTACCAGTACGCGCGCAAAGCGATGATCCCGTTCAACGCGGTCAACACAGCAGCGCGCAAGACTGTGCTGTTCTACTGCGGCATGCTGTTCCTGCAGCTGCTTCCGCTGCTGCTCAAATCCACCTCGGACGCGCTGTGGGAAGTTGAGGGGGCCGTGGCTATGACGACACTGTCATCTCACTCTCAAGGCGTCCTCAGTGCGAGAGCGGTCCCCACGGTCACGGCGACCGCACTCCACATGTCGCTGCTGGTAGTGCTTTTGGTGCCACCGTGCATCAACCCGCTCGTATATGGGCTGAGGAACGCGGAGATGAGGCAGGCGCTGCTCCGGCCGTTCCGGTGGTGGATGGTGGCGTTGCGCGCGGAGGAGCGGACAGGAGCTAGAACCGTGCGTCAAAACGGAGCTCAGGCAAGGAAGGCAGAGCTCAGCGGCCAGTGAGATGTTTTACAGGCAAGGCAAGGGAAAGGAAGTGTATACATAGAGCACATACAGTGATAGTACATTGTCAAAAAATATCCGTGAAGTTCACAGTGAAGTGCTGTGAAGTCATGACAGTAAAATAAGTGTTAATGGAAAAAAACAAAAACAAAAACACAGTGAAACAGTGTTTGTACAGCAATGGTTTGTACTGACCCAAACACAGCTGTTGTTTTTAAAGTAAAAACCATAGTTCTTTGGAGAATGTACGCATTGCTCTAGTTTAAACCCAGAAAACCTGTAATACAAAAAGCAGTACTATGCAGTTAAAATTACAATGGCAGTGTTAAAATAAGGTTTTCTGTCAGGTAGATTTTTTCCATACAGATGGAAACCGTATTACGCTTTAGAAATTAAATTGTCATACTTTGAAGATATATAGATACAACCTGAAATTGTTAATTGAAGGGTTTCAAACTGGATGAGCTCTGGCGGTCCAATGTAGGAGCAGTAGAGTTTGTTTCTGTTCTTTCACTGGACTACTGAAGTATTGTGGATGACCCATCTCAGCGAATTTCACGTTTCTGGCTGCCGGGCACTTGCTAAGAATGATTACCTGCAGCTTTTGCGGCAAAACGCCAGAGACACTGAGGGTTTACGTGCTGCGTTATAGACCTTACAGGGATCAACTTGCTGTTTTCGCTTTTGCTGTTTTCAAATGTGTTGGCACCGACTGCTAGCAGACTTCTTGCACTTATGCAGCTCTTAAAGCTTGTTTCTGTCAGGTACACTGCACCAGCTCCCTCTGTTAGTGCTACAGCCGTTGTAACAGATTTTAAATTTTTCATTTCACTGTGTGAGCACCAATGCCACACAGTGAAAGAACTTACATCTGTCACCGTACCTCTTACCTGTTGCCATTTCCTCCACCTGAGCAGCCGGTACTTCTCCACCCTCGCTCCCCTTGCCAGCCACGCCCACCTGCCTACTCACCTGATCCTCACCTGATTCTCATTTCCAATCAGCCCAGTATTTATGCTGCTCTCTCACACTCACTCATTGCCAGATTGTTCTTTGCATCATGCAAGAGTCTTCAGTGCTCATTATCAGACTGATCTGTCATTACTGGACCTGCCTGCCTCAGGCTTCACCTGATCTTCATTTCTCTGGTAAATACCTCTGCCTTGAATGCTTCGTTCGCCAAACATTTCAAGAGACTCTCAACAGTTCAGAACAGGACATTGATCTGTACTACGGCTTATCCGTCTCTGGCACGCCTGGTATCGAAGTCAGTGTAAGTGACTTCCGTGTACTGACTGGTGGCGCTGCATTTGGGTCCTAAATCAACAAGTTACTATATCCACTTAGAAGACAGTGGAGGGGCGATCTGTTGGATGTCCAATAACTGGCTGTAAAACTACATGGACTGTGAAATCGTCCATGCCTTGTTAACGGGCACTCATTCCATTGAATCAGTGTGTCACTCCTGGTCTGCCGTGGAGGAAGGACTGACCAAGGATGGGTTAAAAGCAGAGAACGAATTTCACATATGCATGGTGTGTGCAGTTTCCCCCCAACTCTGCGTGTTCTGTTGATTGTAACGAATAAGGATGCCTCCTCCTGAAATAAACATGATCTTGGACACTGGTGGAGAAACCATACAAAAAAACTGCACATGTATGCTTTGAAAAATGCTAAATTTAGCATAAATGCATCCACCACTGCTGCATTTTACGCCCTTCTTTCCTCCAAAGTTCTTGGCCATGTTTCCTGTCTGTGTCTCTACTGTCACAATTGAATAAAGGCCAAATGCCATAAACTTTAGATTTTCAAAATGGGAAAATAAAATTATAATAAAATGAGATCAAATGATAACCGACCCACTAAGGTGGTACCTTGAACAGCTAAAGCTGTAGAACATGGTCCTTATTCATAAATAAAGTTGTGCTCAACCTAACTGACACACAGGAAACCTCATTAAAACAATTTTATGACTATGCACAGCAAAAACTACTGTTATTGTACAAACCTTTGCAATTTGCATCCCATAAACATAATGAAAGTGGATCATTTTTATTGTCATTTCACCTATTTTGATATATAGCTTATCATCCACTATGAGCAGCTGCAATCAGGGAAATGTGAAGAGAGAAGGCCATGATGAATTCATCTTATTTCTTTTTTGTTTGCCTGTATTTCCCTCTTACTCAGCCCTGCAACCTCTTTGGTGCTTTGGAACACAGATATTTTAGTTTCCTCAATACTCAGCAACAAAGAGTGGGACAGGTTTATGGAAATCCAGCCATGACCCCTGACATCATTTTCAAAGTGCAATTAAAGACGTAGATGTTTAAACCAGGCCTAATAGTTCAATTTAATGGCAGTCTTGTGTGTGTGTGTGTGTGTGTGTGTGTGTGTGTGTGTGTGTGTGTGTGTTTTAAATACAGAGCTGGATGTGGCATTAGAAATGAAAACAATGGGAAAAAACACACTGAAACATTCTCTTCCTTAAATTATAGATGAGAAAAGATATGACTGGAATTGACTAAGGATACAAATGGACAGCAGAGAAGTAGTGTGAGAAGTTTATTTGGATCTTCAACATCTTCCAGCCTCTCTTCTCTGTGAAAGAGCATCTGCATATATTTTAAAGCCACCTCTCACCAAACAATGCATCTTGTATAAAGCATGGGCAACCATTCCCAGCTCAGGGGCCAACGAGAGCTAGCTGTACGCAAACATGGCTGGTGAAATGAGTCATAAATGTACACTTTTCTCTTCTCTAGTGGTCAGAAGGTGCTTAACACCTACCACCACTTCCTCAAATAAATTGCCCGTGCTTTTATCATGGTCAGAAAATGCTGACACTTGATCACCTGATAACTAGATCAGTGCCAATTAAGTGTCAGCTTATTTATGCTATCAGCCATGAGTCAGTATGTTTTCCTTACCCAGTTTGCTTTGACAGTTAATGTACAGCTGTTTATTGACCATTTTTTCATGGTTGCATAATGTTTCAGTGAGTTTTATGGGGAAATATTAATTTTCAACCAAAGTGGTAACCGATTGAAATTTGACATTGAAACACTTATGTCTTGCTGTATTGCTTATGTGCTCCAACACGCTACCTGTATGTGTAATTTGCCTTGACTGATTTATGTCTATTAATCGTTTGCCACGCTCCTCCTCAACTCTTGATGAAGGCCTTGTGATCATTTTTGATCAGTGGCAACAGCTCTTGATGTTATGCCTGTTCAGGACTGATGCCAGAACTGTCACTGAAGCAGCAGCCAGATTAATCAAAACATGCAGGGGTTACTTTCATACATGCTGTCTATTGCGTAAATACCGCAAACTTCAAGTGGTTACTGTAAAGAACATTTTTATGATGTCTGTCTATGTATTACGACGGAGGATTAGGGCCACATTAAGGGGAAAAAAAAAAAAATTATTTACGAGAAAAAGTCATTATTAACGAGAAAAAAGTCATTATTAACGAGATTAAACTCATTATTAACGAGAAAAAAGTCATTATTAACGAGATTAAACTCATTGTTAACGAGAAAAAAGTCATTATTTACGAGATTAAACTCATTATTAACGAGAAAAAAGTCATTATTAACGAGATTAAACTCATTATTAACGAGAAAAAAGTCATTATTAACGAGAATAAAGTAATTATTTATGAGAATAAAGTCATAATATTCAAACCTGCTACTTTTGGAGACACTTGGCAAAATGAGGGCTACAGAGGATTTGTTGAGTGCTATTTTAGGATAGGTTTCACAAACAAGGAGTCATATTTTACATTCCGACTCATAAATTTACGGGAGAAGTCGATGGGAGAAAACGCCAGAGACGGGTGAGGATGGTTGATGTACTACACAGGGCTCTCAAGTCTCACGCATTGAGCGTAACAGTCGGTCTTTTGTCACGCACTCCCACCACACATTGTATTTCTCACGCTGAGAAAAAATACTGGTAAATTTCTCTGGTGCACCGTTGCTATGGAACCGGGGGGAATCAAGCACGTCTGCTTTGGAGTCGAGCCTGTCACTTACATGTCAATCAAAAAGTAAAGGGGCGGGCTAAAACAACGCAACAACGAATAAAAAAGAGCATTATTATCACGTGATTCTGCTACAGCGGAAACTGATCAATACTGGCCCATTGATCAGAGCATGGAAATCTAGTTAATAATGACTTTTTTCTCGTTAATAATGAGTTTAATCTCGTTAATAATGACTTTTTTTCTCGTTAATAATGACTTTTTTCTCGTTAATAATGAGTTTAATCTCGTTAATAATGAGTTTAATCTCGTAAATAATGACTTTTTTCTCGTTAATAATGAGTTTAATCTCGTAAATAATGACTTTTTTCTCGATAATAATGAGTTTAATCTCGTAAATAATGACTTTTTTCTCGTTAATAATGAGTTTAATCTCGTTAATAATGACTTTTTTCTCGTTAATAATGAGTTTAATCTCGTTAATAATGACTTTTTTCTCGTAAATAATTAATTTTTTTTCCCTTAATGTGGCCCTAATCCTCCGTCGTAATGTATTCACTGTGATTCAATATTTAAAATGCTTCTGTTGAGTTGTTCAGTTGTTTGTTCTGTATTTAATATTGTGTATATTTTGGCATTATGTAAGGTCCATATGGAGATGTTAAAAGAATAGTTTAACATTAAGGAAATCAGGTTTTTCACTTTCTTACTCAGAGTTAGATGACTGGATGGATACCACTCTCATGTCTGTCTGAAAAATATGAAGCGGGAGCCAGCAGCCAACTAGCTTAGGACTGGAACAGGTGGAAGCGGTTAGTCTGGCTTTATCCAAAGGTAAAAAAATCCATTTACCAGCACCTCTAAAAGTGACTTATTAACATGCTGGTTTGTCATTATGAACGTTTGTACAGCCTGTTGTTCCAGTATAAATATTTGGCCGTCAGCAGCTGACCTATTAATTTCTCCTTTTTTTAGGTTAAGTAGAGGAGCTCACATTTTCTGCCATCTAACCTACCATGCAGGGTTTTTAGATTTGACTCGTACATTAGAAGAATTGATGTCTGATGCATTTCACGCTGGTACTTTTGTTCTTAAAAATGTTATGTCGTTGCTATTTTGCCCGCTGAGAAGCAGGCAAAGAAATCAACATCATCTTCACATTCAAGCTGGAGGACAGAACAGTAGACCAAACAGTATATACTTTACCTCCATCATCCACCTGTTGAATGCCAAAGACGGGACACAGGGGAGAGGAATCCAAATATCTTAGGCAAGTGTGAATATTTGAACTCTTATTTTATTTAAGGGACCATTTTCAACTGTAAACATCAATGTTGCACCAAAGTTAGTTTAAAAACTACATGCTGTGTACTCCCAGCCACCTCTCAGTGACTTTGATTACTTTGCCTGTTCTGACTGCTTACAAAGTGTTGACCTCTGTCTATTTCTTGATCCAAGTAAACGTGAAATTGATCTCGATGTCTACCTGTGAGTTGTGCTTTTGTTGTTCAAGCTTGCTGTATTTCTTCAGCCATTACAGATATACCCACAGGTAGAGTTCAGGTGTAGAGACACAGGCCATGCACAAGGCATGTTTTTACAGCAGAAGAATTCAAAGGAGAACTACAGTACTTCCGCTTCTGAGCCATACTTCTATGAGTTATTATACAGTACAAAGCCTCCAGTAACACTGCACTACCTACAGTATCCACTCTTATGACGCAGTATCTGCTCATAGCAACTAAGGCATGTACATGTACTGAGAGCTTGGTGGTTACATAACAACCCCATCATTACATCAGTGATGGCATTCATAAGCATCACTTGAAAATACCCCCTAATACATTATGGCTAATGTGCCCAGTAAAGTATCACTAATTGCACCTGTCATTTTAAGATACTGTAGGTGGGTTCAAGGCACACCCACATTCCAATGTGCAGCGACTACAGGGAATAGCAAGCCAAACAACCCAAACAGGTTTAGTGTATTCCTGTAAGTCACAAATGCATTTCTTGTAATGGTGTTAAAGTACCCTTTAGCCAGGCCTGTCGCGAAGCACCAACTGTGAAAATGTCAGAAAAGATAACTAATTTGTCATTCAAGTGTAAAAAGGGAAGAAGGAAGTCAGGTTCTTCACAATGTCAGTAAATGCTTCGTTAGTGTTTGTCTCTCCACTGGTGTTTGAGAACTGTGGTATACAGGAATGAGGAAGCAGAGCAGTTACAAAAAAGGAACACACAGTATTACACAGTCAAACAGGTACAGACTCACACGCAGTCCTCAGGATCTTAAGAAAGCATCACCTGCCAGGAGACGGTTTCTCTAGTTTTCTTAATCTTTTGCTTTGAGAGCACACTACATCTGGAATGCCATGTTAACAGCCTGTGAATCATAGTGCAGAAATAGGGAAAATAACCAGGCTTCGGTTCTGCTCTCCTGAAGTATCGATGGATCCAGCATTGCTCCTCAATCTGCCTGCCAGTCCACAGTGTCTGCCTGGGATGTTGACTCAAAGTTGCACTGAGGACAACCTGAAGTTTATCTGCCAGTTTAAGGCTGGGCCTGGTCCACCGCAGGTGTCTGGTGATGAGGATTACAATGTCAATATGGATTGTGAGTCAGTGTCAGTCATCCTCCCTGCACAGTGCAGTGTCTACCAGCTGCGGCTACGGATCTGTATGCAGGTAGGCAAACACCCACTGGATAGTCTGCTTTTTTGGCTTTCTTGGGGGTTTATGTATTCTTATATACACATTTACTGCAGAGTACATTCATGTACTAAGTCACATACAGTATACTGACATTTTGTTCAGGTGGTGCTGGTGATGGTGGTGGTCGGGTTAGAAATGGGGTAGAAAATCTGTGAGTGGAGTGGCTCTAAGGATGGTTAGAATGTCGGTCAGTCCACCACTCACCTCTCAATGTCTCAACAACCAACAGCTGAATTTTATTTAGATTTGGTACAAATATTCATGGTTTGCAGTGGGTGAATCCTAATGACTTGGCTGATCCCATAACTTTTCCTGTAGTGTCACCATGAGGTCCACATTTGTGGTTTTTGTGAAACGTCTCAACAGCCATTTAATGGATTTCCATGATATTTAGTTAATAAATTCATTTCCTCCTCAGGATGAATGGTCATTTTTATTCAGTTACTCAAAAGTTCAATTTGTTGAATAGCTTCTCAGTAAACACCTGGAAAACTAAAAACATTCCCATCAGCCTCAGCTGTAGGTTTAATTATCTGTTTTTGCAAATGTTAGCAAAGTGCTAACACAATAAATCAAGATGGTGAACATCTAAACCTGATACCTGTTAAACATCAGGATGTCAGCATCGTCATTGTAAGTGTGTTTGCATGCTGACAATGAAGTCAAGCCTAAAGCATCTATAGTTCAGCTCACAGAGCTGCTAGCGTAGCTGTAGATGTTTAGTCTAGTTTGACTCTATGATCAAGCTGCAACCATCAACATTTTCCCAATATTTCTCTTTATACCTTCAGGCCCAGGAACAAAACTGTCATCCAGACCCACTTGCAATACTGGACCCAGAGAAATACACTCTGCTTTATGCCAGAGGAGAAGACTGGTATGAGGTCTATGATGACTGTCAGGTTATCAGGACATTAGACATTCCATGGTCATGTGACAACACTGGGCGTCTGTTGGCACATGTAGTGGCAAAACCACTGGTGGCAGTTGATTCAGAGGAGAAGAAGAAACAGCAGCAGTGTCTGGCTTACCTGATTGGACACAACCTGGAGAAAGAAGAGTCTGACAGACTTGGTGAGCTCACATTCACCCGCAGAAAACTGGCATCTCCGAGAAGACAAGAGCTAAGGAATCGGGATGACGTGTTATATGCCACAGAGCCTTGGATAACATGTGCCCCTATTCCAAATGACCTACAGGACCAGCTAAACAGAAAGCTCCCTGTCACCCTCCATTACATGGGCAAGATCAGCTTCAGCATACATGTTGATTTTAGTACAACCCCAGAAGTTCTTCTTCAAGTTTTTAGAAGGGTGATAGCAGACCAGGGGGTTGAATATGACACCTCTGATAATGTGGTTTTTAAAGTCTGCGGGAGGGAGGAGTTTTTATCTGGAGACTACCCCCTCAGCGATTTCCTCTGGGTTCGACAGTGCTTGAAAACCAATCAAGACCTCCACCTTTCTGTGGTCCCTGTGTCACTGCTTGGCGATGAGAGCGTCAAATTTGAGGACTGGCCGCTTGTTGATGCTTCCAGTGGCCAGTTCACCTCCCACGATGATCTCCGCCTAGAAGGGAAGGATTTGAATGATATCTTCATGATATCTTTGTGGGACTGCAACAGAAGACTCAGAGTCAAATTACTTGGCTTTGACATCCCAAAACTTCCAAACAAATGCCCTGAGTCTGTCTATGTAAAAGCCTCTATACTTTATGGTAACAAGGTTCTGTCTTCAGTGTCCTCCGTTCCCAAGGCTTTTGCAGATGAAGTACTGTGGAATGAGTGGCTGGACTTTGATGTTCTCCTCAGGGATCTGCCACGTGGAGCAAAGCTAGGTTTCACCATTAATGCGTGTGGTGGTGACATCTCCCCAGTAACCAAAGACTCCAAGTCTCCATCGCCTTCAGTCAGTAAAGACCTACAGAAAGGGAAGGGGAAGGTGCTCTACTTTGTCAATCTTCTCCTCATAGATCACAGGTCAGGTTTTTAAAATCAATTACAACTTTGTGATGTATGAGTGTATTTTCAGTGTTGAAATGTCAAAAATAGCTATCACTGGAACATGAAATTTTACCATAGCTGATTAAAGAGCAACTTGTAGGTTGAATTTCCTACTGAATCTATTTCTACTGAAGATTTCATAACAATTCCTCTTGAAAAAGTTAATATATTGTATGATTTTACTAGAAATGTATGTTTAACGAGAGATCACACCAGTCGCAACACCCATCAACATGTTGATGTTCCAATCCCATCAGTCATTAGTACATTATTACATGAGTATTCAGTACTCATGGGTCGGACCACAATCATTCGATACCGGCCTTTTGATCTCAACCACAAACCTGTAAAGTTTCATGACTGAATCTTGGACATGGTGATGCAATCATGTTGACAAAATCTGTTTGCAGACAGACAGACATGTGCCATCTTTTGACATCTGTCAAAGTCCTGAAAATTGCCTCAGCAGTAGGTCTTACTACAGTAGGTGTCCTGGGACAAAATTTGATCATGATGACACACCCACACACACACACACACACACACCCACACACAGAGACTCACAAGGTGAGAAAAAAACAGCCCTTGCTTGGGTGCATTTTGTACAGGTGAGGAGATGGGACTTCACTCCTGCATCGTAAACAGCACATGCAATGCTCAGAAGCTGAGATAGCACATATGCTTGCAAACTTTGCAACATTATGAAGTG
This sequence comes from Chaetodon auriga, assembly GCF_051107435.1. Lineage (NCBI taxonomy): Eukaryota > Metazoa > Chordata > Actinopteri > Chaetodontiformes > Chaetodontidae > Chaetodon > Chaetodon auriga. The sequence continues at coordinate 23,687,810 of NC_135083.1, read as the reverse complement.
ACACAACAAAAAATTGCATATCGTCAGCTAATACTAGTCACTCACCAAGCATCTGGGACAGACAGTAGCTTGTCTCGCGAGGGACCATCAGCTCAATCCCAAGATACGAGCTTTTTAACTGTAGCAACTTTGAGATTCAGTATTGCAGCTGGAATTGGCTGCTGGCACCAGACTTGACCTATCTCTATTAATTCCAAGTGTTTTCCTTGTTTGTTCCTACAGGTCCATCCTCAGTCAGGGCCCCTACACTCTGCACATGTGGTCCTACCCTGATCTGGAGGAAGAGGCCATCACCTACCAAGCAGACAAGCTGTCATCTGCTACTAACTCAGAAATAGCTGACTCCATGGCTATCAGCTTCCTTCTGGACCGCTACAGCTTCCCTGTGGTTCTCCCAAATAGCTGTAGCCCCTCAGAATGCTCAGACAGTACCACTTCCAGCCTCAACCTCACCAAATCTAGTGCTTCCTCTTATGCACTCTCCTCCTCTTCCTCCTCACCCCCCTCTACCTTACCTAACACAGATTCTCTTTCTCTGACTGTGAAACCTACTCAGGGTCCATTGACTGATAATATAGTTCTCAGATCCTCATTGCCATCCATCGGCACCAAGAGGGCTTGCCTGAAAAGGTTCCGGGAAGAGAGCGTCCGCTATGCCTCAAATTTACCCCATTATCTACGCAATATTAATTGGATGAACCGCAGAGTGGTTGAGGATGTCCACTGGCTGCTGGGAAACTGGGATCCTGGGGAACTGGATATAACAGTGGCCCTGGAGCTGCTAAGCATGGATTTTGCTGATGTGACGGTCAGGAGACTAGCAGTTCAGAGACTGGAGAGTCTGAGCAATGACGATGTATTGAAGTATCTGCTGCAGCTGGTGCAGGTATGTGTTTGGAACAAAATAGACACTGCAAAGCTTGTGCAGTTGATCTAAAAAAAAAATATATAGGTACATATGTGAACATTCTTTCCTACTGCATATGCGGTTCTATTGCCTTTGTGTAGATTTAGATACGTTAGTAGGCCGATTTATATGCACACCATTAATACCTAAATTATATAAATGACCAATTACAGAGAAACATCTAAACTAATAAATTTCAGCATAGTTCAATATTTGGTTGAACTTCTTATATATACCTTTGCTGTTTGCAGCAATAATGGTGGCAGAGTTACCACTTAGAATTAGTCATTTCCCTTCATTTCAGACAGAGGTGGGCAAAAACAGCTTTATTATTTCTAACCAGCGACTGCTGAGATTTTTTTTTTTTTTCAAACAAGGCCAGTCCTCCAGAAAAATCTTTCAAATTACACAGAATAAAGTTTCGAACTTGTACAAATTGAATGAAATCCCTATTGGTGACCCCATATTTGCTTTTCACTTGTTGAAATGTGAGGATTGAGCCTCCCTGAATCATGTCCCTAACAACTTTAATGACCTTGTGCTTCCAGCCAGCCAGGCCAGCCTGAAGGGACCACTGAGATTGATAACGAAATGACATTTGCCACTGTCAGATTTTATCAGCAGCAGCTTGCTAATTAATACTAAAATTAACTCTGTCAGTTGGTGGACAACACTGACCTTTTCATTTTTCCAGCTGGAATTAAAATGGGAACCCTCTAAAAAGAGTCTCAAGTATGTGCTGGCTACGTACATGTCATGACAAAAGACTGATGCTAAAGCTACATGACCCAGGCATTTTTGCTAGTTTTCTTTTCTTTTAAAGGGAATCAAATATAGTTGCTTCAAAATATATTTTTCGGACCTCCATTGTTTCAGTTAATATTGTGTTTAAAAAGAACATTTTACAAAGGTGCATTTAATCAAATTCCTGCAAAATAGCTGATACACGCAAAACCTGGTGCCTGGTTGTCTGGATCCCTGTTGTATTTACCAATGACCTCAAGTTTCCATTGTGATGGGTTGAGACTGCAGACTGGTGACACTGACTACAGTTTTTCCACACTGTGTATTCATACAGACCCTCAAAGTGGAACCTTACCATGACAGTTTTCTCGCTCGGTACCTCATACAAAGAGCTCTGCGGGTGAGTCACGCAGCATCCTGACACTCAGTGTACACAACACATCTTACCCCGTTAGGATTCATTTATAAGTATATATGTTAGTGGTACATTGTTTTGCCTTTTTTGTTTCAAACTGATACATAGCACATGTTTTTTCACCTATGGCTTACACAGAATGGATTATCCTCACAGCGGAGCATTTATTTTGTATTTTTCAATCTGTTTGGTTTGAGTTTTCATGGATAACTCTAACATTTTCTTTACTTTTTGGATGGATGTGATGTGATTGTCAGCAAATTCCAAACATGACCTCTTTTATTTCTTCATAAAGCGACTCAAGAGGATCCAGTTTTTTATTTATGCTGGACAGGACATGCTGGACAGGACACTAATCTCAGTCTCTGCTGTCTGTCGGTCATCTGTCTTTGTGTGAGGATTGTTTTTTCTTTTGGAAGGTTTAGTGGATGTGCGGCTGCTTCCATTGGAGTCCATTATTGCCTTTTGATGGTAGTGGCCATTGATAAAGGACTCCCATATAAATACTCCACTGTGAGGGTAAACTGTATTTCGAGTGCTACGGGAGAATAGTACAAAAAAAAAAAACAAAAAACAAAAAATGCAATCTGTGTTTTAAGGATAGGGTTTGGGTTTGATAGTATGAATTCCTGTTCACTGCAGAGCAAGAGAATCGGCCACTTCTTCTTCTGGTATGTCCGCAGTGAGGTGGCAGGGTGTCCATACTTCCGCCAGCGCATGGCTGTGATTCTTGAGGCCTACCTGCTGGGCTGTGGTCAGGCCATGCTTGACAGCTTCACCTGGCAGGTCCAGGCTGTGGAGGCCCTGCATGACATTGCTATAATGATTAAAAACCTCTATCCTGACAAGACAGACCTTTCTCCTACAGGTGAGACATGTCAAAGAAAGACATTTTCTATTACAGAATTATAGAATAAAGTCAATATTCTTTTTTTTTTTTTTTTTATTATTATTCCAATTAGTTTGACTCTTTTGTATTGTTTTTGTCAGCATTTTTTATGCTGCCATCTTGATTAGGTCTCCCATTCAAAAGAGATTTTCAGCATCTACAGGACTATAAATAAATAAGGAAAAGATTTAATGACATTTTTATTTTATATTGCACCCTCCATAGAATTGGGGAACATGTAAAGAGACATATTTTTTAAAAAAAAAAAGAAGAAAAAAAGAATTGATCCTACACATCCCATAATGCAACATAATAGTGAGGATCTGAGTTTTTTCCTCACATGCCATTTCTACCTCAGGTATCACTGAGTCAGTTAACCTGACAGTAGAAATATGGAATATATCATGTACCCTCGATCCCTGATTATTCTTAATTTAAGAGTTGCTTTTGAAAAATAATATTTATTAATATAAGAAAAAATATGTGGCAGGTGACCTGAAAATTTTCCCTTCCACAGCCAACATTTACGCTGTAATTGGCAGGTGGCAGATGCTAATTTCATTTCCTGAGCCTGAGCCTCTTTCATGAAAATCATGAAAATGCTAATGAGCGATGGGAAAGCATCAGCTTTCCCGAGAGTTTCAATACAAAGATATATTTTACAAATAAATTCAAACAGTCTTCTTCCTGTCAGTGGATGGCTGAATGGCGTTTGCCTTAATGTACACAAAGAAATCCAACCACAATGAGTTGTGCAAATGTGGATGCTTTTGTTTATGTATATTACGAGGTGCTGCACACCTGCTGCTCATTGGTCAATAATTAACACAACAGGTGTTTGTCTCTCCTCCAGCTTAGACAGAGACATCACATTTACACATAGTCATTGAGTTCATTCTGGGGAGTTGATTATTTTTTAATGGGCGTTTTATATTTAAAGACTTTTTGTTCTTGTTTGGGTCCCCCTATCATGGAAGAAGCCACCTGGCGCATTGCTAATCTAATTTGCCTCATCGTGCCTTTCTGTTTCTGTGTTGTTGTTGTTTTAGCTCCCCTCAAACTTCAGGAGCTTCTCACAAACTGTAATCTGCCAAACGAATTCCTGCTGCCCTTTGACCCCCGCATCAAAGCTGGAAGGATCCTGGTAAGCCTTGCTAATGTGTTCTGTGTGTGTGTGCACTGAATAGAAAATGTCATTTGTGTTTTTAATCAAACACAAAGTAATATGCATGTAAGCACAACACTGACATGAATGAATCAATGAAGTTTATGGCCAACATGCGTTTACTAGACATGGAGAAACATTAGCATGCATTTGAAGTTTTTGCCCACCTGGTGAATGTAATTCCAATGTTCACTCTATTTTTAGCTTTGTTTTGCTCCTGCGTCACTTTGCTTTCCTATTCTATCCATCTCCATTTCTTCCTCCTGCCCACTCTCAAGCAGATTACTTTTGTTGAAAGTGCAAATATCTGCACTTTTACCCTTCATTTTTGATCAGTAAGCTGATCTAACTAAACTCTGACTTATGGCAGTTAGAATGTGAAATTATTTCTTGGTTAACATTCATGTTGCACATTGCTGGAGCATTACATTCAAACACCCATATCAATAAAAATGTAACAGTGAGTGATATTAGACTGCCCAATGCAGTTATGACTACAGTGTGCCCAGTGAAGGATGTAGCTGCTGTTTGTGCCCAGACCGATGTGCTTAAATTGGATGTTAGAGGAAGGGCACTTCTAAATAAATGTATTTGCTGGTCAAATAAAATTAATCACAGTACTATACTGCAGTTTTAAGGCTAGTCCCATCAGACCTTTATTGAAACCCGTCGATCTTAACACCCCCTAAACGTGATTGAAAATTGAGATGTAATTTAACACCTTGTTAAACCTTGAATCACATTTAGAGATGAACTGAACTTAAGAGTTGAGGAACAAAAGTACCAACTATTTTTTAATATGATCTAGCCTTTCATACATTCATTAACAATTAACAAGGTGGTTTGAGTTAAACGTCACTCAGAGGAGCTGTGGCTTCACCTCCAGGTTTGTCACTCTATTTCTTGCCTGTCTTGCATTGGGGACATGATGGTGACTGAAAATTGCACCGTTTTCTCCTTCAGTCTTAGGAGCTAGAAAGCTTAGGGCAGCAGCAGCTGTGGACCACAGTAGAAGTGGCAGCAGCACCCCATATCCCTGTGTAGATCCGTCCCTGTAGTGTGCAGTGTAGTGTATCAGAGCTTTTTGCTGCCAACAGCTGCCTGTGAGAGTGGTGGATATTAACCTTTTAAAACATTAGTGTTTTAAAGGGTTATGTGGTGTCGTCGATGAGAGTGGACTTACACCCAAAGGATTACATTGTAGCCTTTGCAGCCCGTTGTGTGGCTGTCGGCTGTGGCGATCCATTGCACCAATTCCCAAACTTTTTGTACCCATTAGTCATTAAAACCGTAATATATGTAAAAATAAGGCCCAGGTTTAAAAATACCAGAATTACCCTTTCTCTATTACCTTAAATATTCAGGATTTAATAAGCAAAAATCAAAGTTAAAGCATGGAAAAAACATCCTTGGTTGATTATTGAAAGCGTGACTCGAAAGGTCTTCCTCAGTGTAGTGTGTGTGTGTGTGTGTGTGTGTGTGTGTGTGTGTGTGTGTGTGTGTGGCTTAAAAGTAGACTGACAACATAAACACGACCTCGTTCCTGAAGTTTTGCTGAAGCTGATTGAGAAAATTCATGTTCAGGCTCTTTAAAATTGAGTTACACAGTCAAATCAGTCCTCTTTGTACCCCCCTCATCCAGCTGGACAAATGCAAGGTGATGGCCTCAAAGAAGAAGCCACTGTGGCTGGAGTTCTCGCCCATGCCGTCACCCACTTCTGCTACACCTGTTGGAATAATCTTCAAACAGGGGGACGACCTCAGACAGGACATGCTGGTCATTCAGGTCAAGGAGGGTTTTTGTTTTTCCTTAATTACTCATCTTTCTGACAAAAGCACGTTGGTGTTTTATGTTGGTGAAAGTATTTCAACCTTTGGATTAAGTGACACCTGATTGTGTATCGTCCTGTTTAGACTCTGGTGGTGATGGACTCCATCTGGCAGGAGAAATCTCTGGACCTCAACCTTGTTCCATATGGCTGCATCTCCACAGGACACAACATAGGTAACAGCATGAGTATGGCTCAAACCAAGGCCATAGCCAGGAGTTTTAGAAATGCTGAGGCCATGTGTTGAGGGCCCCCTCCACTCTGATTCTGGAAAATGTATTTATTCAATTAGCTGTTTAAATGTGTTGTCTGGGATTTTCTCTCCACTGCTTGCAAAGTCAACACAACCCCTTACTCAGAATATTTTCTCTATTAGTGCATATTACGTAGTTTTTTTCAGGCGACCTCCACAGAAAGCACAACTGTAAAGGCTGTTTCAAAGCTCTCTCCAGATATAATGAATTTGTTGTTTATTTATTATGTTGGCATAGAAGCAAAATGTAAGTATAGTTTGTCTAGAAATACTGGAATCAAACTGTAGAATGTGAAATTATAATAAGGTTGCAAAACTCCCAAATTCCTAGAAAAAATACAACAGACGTGAACCCAGTGTCCACAATGGTTTTGGGACGTACGCTTCGTTTGCCTGTACATATATTAGTGTATCGATTTAAGATTTTTGTTTCCTTTAATCTTTGTTACATTCCTGTTTAAGCTCAACTCACTAGGTCAGTTTTCTGTTTGGGCTTCTTCAGAAGTATTAATATCTCCAAAGAATTCAAAGTGTTTAGCTCGTATCTTACAGAGCTTACACAGGAATTCTATGAAGGAAGAAAAGCTACTGAAATGAGTTTTTTTCCTGCTGTATTTATTGCTGTACTGTTCAGCTGAAATTCGTAATCGTACACTTGTAGTAAGCAGAGAGTGTGCAAAAAAACTGCACTAAATATCAACTACCTTCCTTATTAATGCTGAGTTTTTCTTCATACTACGAGTCGTTGTTTGTTTTGTATTTCCAGGTGGTTTTTGGTGGGCTTCTAGTGAAAGCCGGGACTTGACTGGTGGAGTGACCTCTGCATGTGTCCTTCTTTAGTTAGTCATTACAGGATGGCAAAATATGGTGGAGTGTAATTAGGAGATAATGAGGAGCTTAGTAGGAAAGGACATGCATGCTTAATGTACAAGTGCTGTAAAACACTGAATAATCTGGTGCTTCTTTTAAACCCCCAGGATATGACCAAGACGTCCTAGTGACATTAAAAAAAACAAAAAAACAAAAAACATAAATAAAGCATTCTCCTCATCAGGTATGATTGAGATTGTGAGGAATGCAGCAACCATCGCTGCAGTCCAGAGGAGCCATGGAGGAACGACTGGAGCCTTCAGAAACGATGCTCTGTTTGAGTGGCTCAAGTCCAAATGTCCACTGCAGGAGATTGTAAGTAATATGGAAAACTCAGACAACATTCAAACCCAGGTTTCATACAAGATTTGAACCCACATTAAGTTCTAATATTAGATCACAAAAGAAATGTATGCTCCATTCAGGCCATGCACCTTATTAAACGGCACACTGGATCGCACATGTACTGTTCTTGTTGTGCCATGCTACCAGTTATGTCACTGCCGTGATCTCATTTGGCTATAGCACTACAAGACTGTGGAGAGGTTTGTGAAGTCCTGTGCTGGCTACTGTGTGGCAACCTACGTACTGGGTATAGGGGATCGGCACAATGACAACATCATGATCACAGACCAAGGTATGCAGCACATAGTCTTATCACATCACACTGGCTATTAACTGAACTTAGTCCAGTAAACCTGTCTGCATTTGTGCAAATGTAAACAATCCATCTGTCTGTCAGTTAGTGAGAAACATGAGAGATCCTTTAAACCTCAGATAGTGAGAGACTGAACGATGGAAAGATGAATGATCGAATGAAACACTGAATTATGAATCCAGATGAGCTGATTAACAGAACTTAATGCTTCTGTATTTCCTCTCAGGGAACCTGTTTCACATCGACTTTGGTCACATCCTGGGCAACAGGAAGCACTTTCTGGGCGTGAGCAGGGAGCGTGTACCATTCGTCCTCACACCTGACTTCCTGTATGTCATGGGCAGGGTCAGAGGGCGCAACAGCCTCTACTTTCAGAGGTTCAGGGTGAGAAGACCTGATTACTTGTGTATAGATGTAATTGTGTATATTTGTGTGTGTCAATGGTAATTATATTTATTATTTTAGTAATTACACAACAATTATACTTTTATTTAACAGAGATGGCTGGAGTTGTTTCATCTTTTTCTATTGTTAGCAAATCCTGTCAAAAAACTGAAAAACTTTCCATTTTAAAGCTGTGGTAGGCAGTTTATTTTGCGGCATCACTCGATAAAAATGACATAACAACCTTTCAGCATATTGTAATCCACATCATCTGTGAGAAAGGAAACTCGAGCCCATGACAGTCACGGGCCGTTTCAGACAGAGGGTGTTCCTATTGGCTGTCCTACAAATGCGGATGTATCTGCACGTCCCTACAGATGGTGGAAGCTGAATCTTGCAAAGCCAGACCTGTCTTCACACTTTATTTTAGTGCTGTGCCACTGCTGGAAAAGTGAAAGTGAAAGCCTGATTCAGTGGTGGAGAATTCTGCGACTTGTGATAAATTTCCAATCCCTCCTTTGCCCACAACAATGTGTAGAACAAAACACATACGTCCAGGTCATCTCCAGTCATTCTTGAAACGCTGGCAGAGTGTCTTTGAGAGGACAGGTAGCAGCTGGGGGACAGGGCTCATGTGGCTCATCCCATGGAGAGCAGGCCCTACAAGCCATGAGGGGACCTGACCTTGTCTTGGGTTTGAGGGACTTATCATGGAGATATGAGGCAGCAGAGAGAGAAGAAGAAGGTTTTGTATTGCATTATGTTCAAATGACCCTTCACTGTTGCTGTGCCTGTAAAGCCTTCCATTCTCACACTGCTCATATGGAGTTGACGCTGATAATGATGAAAGATTTTACGGTCAAAAGTTGCAGTATTTTTTAAAATACCTGTTGTTCAATTGACTCACAGAAATAAACAAACGCCGGCTTCTCATTTCTAGCTGACTGCAGTGGATTTTGGCAGCTAAAATTATTTTAGAAGTGTACCTAGCTAATGTAAGCTGTTGCTAATGTTGTCTTCCTTTCCGTCTCTTGTCCATATCAGGACACTTGCACCCAAGCTTACCTCTCCCTGCGCTCGCACTCTCGTCTGCTGGTCACTCTTTTCTCCCTCATGCTGCTGACGGGCATCCCAGAGCTGAGCGCTGCAGAGGACATGCGCTACCTGCGGGAGGCACTCCAAGAGGAACAGGTTGAGGCAGAGGCCAAGGAGCATTTCCTCCAGCAAATCTCTGTGTGTGAGCAGCAGGGCTGGACCGTGCAGGCCAACTGGTGGATCCACATGGTGGCAGGCATCAAGTAGACTATTGGCGTGGAGGTGTTGAAATGCTCACATATGTGTGACATTGATTTTTTTTTGTTTGGTTCTTTGTTTTCATTTTTTAGTCTTATTTTTATGTATTATTATATCCATGTGTTGTCTAGCATCCCTCTCCACCAGTATGGGCCACCAGCAAGTGTGTGTATAGCAAAACATTCAGTCATGGCCAAAAATATTGGCACCCCTGCACTACTGTCAGATAATGCACCACTTCTCATAGAAAACTGTTCAAATTACAAATGCTTCAGTATTCACTTGTTTATTTCTTTTGTTTGCATTGAAACAGCACAAAAAAGCAGAAAAAAGTTAAATCTGATATCATTCTGCATAGAATTCCAAAAATGGACTGGACAAAATTGTTGGCACCTTTTCAGACTTGTAAGAAATCGTTGTATTTCAAGCATGTAATGCTCCTTTAATTTGTCATTAAACTCACCTGTGGCAAGTAACAAGTGCTGGCACAAGTCCATCTCCAGAGATCTAAATGTTCCTGTGTCCACTGTGCGCAATGTCATCAAGACGTTTACAGCCCATGGCACTGTAGCTAACCGCCCTGGACGTGAATGGAAGAGAAAAATTGATGAAAGATTGCAATGAGGAGTTGTTCAAATGGTGGATAAAGAACCTCGATCCACTTCCAAACACATTCAAGCTGACCTGCAGACACAGGGTACAACAGTGTCAGCTCGAACTATCCGTTGCCATCTGAATGAAAAGGGACTCTATGGTAGGAGACCCAGCAGGACCCCACTGCTGAAACAGAGACATAAAAAAGCCAGACTGGAGTTTGCCAAAACTTACCTGAGGAAGCCAAAATCCTTCTGGGAGAACATCCTGTGGACAGATGAGACCAAAGTAGAGCTTTTTGGTAAAGCACATCATTGTACTGTTTACAGAAAACAAAATTAGGCCTTGAAAGAACACGGTCCCTATGGTCAAACATGGTGGAGGTTCACAGATGTTTTGGGGTTGCTTTGCTGCTTCTGACACTGGATGCCTTGACTGTGTGCATGGCATCATGAAATCTGAAGACTACCAAAGTCCACTACCACAGTCAGAGGTCATGGGTCTTGCAGCAGGACAATGATCCAAATCATACTTCAAAAAGCACTCAGACATGGCTTGAGACAAAGCGCTGGAGAGTTCTGAAGTGGCCAGCAATGAGTCCAGATCTAAATCCCAGAGAAAACCTGTGGAGAGATCTCAAAACAGCAGTTGGGAGAAGGCACCCTTTTGTCCAGTCCATTTGTGGAATTCTATGTAGAATGATATCAGATTTGGCCTTTTTTCTCTGCTTTTTTGTGTTGTTCCAATGCAAACAAAAGAAATAAACATGTAAAGTCCCTGTTCACCTCAAATTCACCCTGAAAAAAAAAAAAAAAACAAGACAAAAACACCCACAGTCAAAATATCCTCACACTTACATCCATACATAAGTTATGTACACGGTACACTGTCCAAATTACTAACAGCCTACAAGAGACAAGAAGTTTGTCTTCATTGTCATAATTCAACAATCATAACTTGTGAAATTTTATGTCACTTAACAATTTCTAAGTGCTTCCAAAGCTTCCTTTCTAGAAGATGTTTCTCCTCTCCAGTTTGACATGGATAGCTTCTTTTGCTCCATTATTATTCTCAAATGAATGTCCCTTGTCCTTGAGATGTAGGTGGACTGCTGAGTCTTGACCTGAGGTGTTGGTTCTCCTGTGTTGTGCCTTGTGCTTTGCTTTATTTCCTCAATGTACAAGTGCATTCCTCTCTGCATTACACTGCATAAACAACATTGCTCTGTTTACGTTTGGGTGTTCTTTCCTTGGGGTGGACAAGCTTCTGCCTCAGGGTTACTGGCCTTGAACTGAACAGGGATGACAATCACGAGACTTCTAAGTGCCGGTACTTCTAAGTGCTTCCAAAGGCGTGACCTGGATGAATGAGAATCTCCGCATACATGTCAATTAACAATAATTGAATTTTAATTGTTTGGTTCTATAGTGTGGGTAATGTAGGTACAAGGCTCCGACAAGGAGGAAAAATACACGGAATAAAAAAGACTCTGCTGCATTGATTTTATCCTTTCAGTTGGTGAAATACTCTTTTAAGGGTAGAAACACAACAAGCTGGGCAGAACTGCTGGCTCTCATTCATTTCTTAGCAAAGTAGCAAATCCCTTGTGAGCAGCATAATAGGCAGAAACAGCGCAGGGTGACATTCAATAAGTGAACAGACGTCCTGATGTGGATTTCAGGTCTTTGCCTTTTTTTATTCAGGTAGGTTTGATGTGCAGGACTGATAAATCATTTTAGTTTAGATATTTTAGTTAAGATATTTATACAGGCATACATCCCACCATAGTGGTGGGCAGGCACGGAAATGACATGGAAAATATCACACAACCTCCAACTACTTTGCATCATGGCTTGAGCACATATTCATATGTTATTGTGTATGACCTCATTTTGTGAGATAAAAGTTACATTTTCCCATAATTTGTACAGTATGAAGTCATTTGCATGTTCAAAGGGACACACCATCAATTGTACTTGTCAAGTCATTTTAGTCATTTTACTCATCATGACGAGTGCTGCTCACCCCAGTAAAAGGTGACATGGAAAAGTCTGACTTCATTTGTGTTCATATTCTCAAAAGTAGTACCTAATGGTCTCAGAACATCTCTCTTTGTGATACAATTAAGGTCACGGGGGGGCCGGGGGAGTAACACACACACATGCTGCACATACATGCATGCACAGTATTGGAGCAGAAGGAGGACAGCATATGAGGAGAAATGTAGGCAAAGGAGGGGGCAGGAGATGAGTATAGGGGGTATAAGGGTGGGGTTGGTATGGGCTTCAGGGTGGAGGAAGGGGGTACAGGAGACAGCGCCCTACACTATGTCTGAGACAGCCAGACAGACCAGACAGCATCACTGCCACATGGCCCAGGACCACATGGATCATTGCTTACTGTAATTTTGTTAATTTTCACCTTTGCACTCTGTCTCCCCATTTGTCTGCTATTTTTCATTCTTACTCTACTTCTGTTTTTCATTGTCTAATTGAGTTCATTTATCCATCCCTTGTCAAAAACATGATCATTATTTTCCTTTCACAGAGTCTTTCATTTTCCACAACCTTTTGCTTCACTCTCTCTTCGTCTGCACCCTTTACCTTGTCTCAGGTGAGCATTTGGGTTTGGTGGATAAGATCTAACATGGAATTAATCACAAGGATCAACCCATGGACATGGATATGAAAGTTCGCTGCCTTGGTTCACTACGGTTTGCTGCACATGGTAAGTCCATCCATCAGACCCACTTCTGTGTTTTGTTTGTGTTTGGCATTGCCTTTTATTAAACTGAAAGCTTTTTGGCAAGTCCAAGCTATCCCATTTTATCCGTGTTGCTTAGTTGTAAGCTCAAAAGAAGGACCCTTACTTTTAAATGTTATTCTAAGAGAAAAATAGAACTAGTTTATTTAGTTGTATGTCAGGTTTGAACATTTTGTATCCCCCCACAGTCATTAATAAACACTTATTTCCATCAAAATACCAGAGCAGACAAGAAAATTCACAAAAAAAAAAAAAAAAAATCAGAAAGGTAGATAATGTTAGCACACATGAATAACACTGAAATCTTTTTGTTTGGTGATGCATTGACCCTGTTAGGGTGTCACCACTTAAAATGAGTGGAAAAAGAACAAACAAAAATGCACTCAAAAAGTAGAGTGGAGTAATAACTAAGGGTGCTCCGATGAAACGGGTTTGAGGCAAAACACAACGCTGACAGGGCAGGAAGGCACTGAAACATAAAGCGCAGTATAAGTGGCAGTCCATACAAAAATCCAACATTAACAAAGACAGCACGCGGGAGGAGGGAATCTGAGACTAATACTCACAGTGGAACGAACAAGGAAACTGGCAAGGATTCAGGACGATCCGGCAACAGGTAAGAGAGGGACCTCTCTTTTTATCCTGTGCCTAATCAGGCTCATGTGCATCAGGTGTGCACCTGTGGGGGCGGAGCTGGCTGAGTGTAGAGGCCAACCCAGCTAGACAGACAGAGGAACAGACAGACAGCAAATAACACTAAGGAAAAAGGAAAAAGAAACACTAGGAACAGAAAGGTCTGTAAGATCCGCCTCGAGTGAGACGGTTGTCAGGTTATATACATTATCTTGTAAATAGGATGACACTACCATCAGAACAATGTCAGTATAATAGGCACGTCATAATGTGTTGTTTAGTCAGGACAATGATCAATCAGCAGCTTTGATCATGCAGAATGTTCCCTTAATCAGTAGATGAGTATATCCGTGGTGTCATGGTCAGCAGATTAACACTTACATACACCTATCAAATGGCATAGTTAATCATTTGGCTTTAAGGTAGTGAATGCTTACGACTGAGTAAAGAGAAGATTAAATCATTTGGTTCACGATTGAGGAACATAGAAGATGAATAAGAAATCCCATTACAGTTATCAGCACAAAGACAGCATAAGGTGGTTTTTAAATCCTGGTTCGCCCTCTCGGTCTGGCTGTTAGACTGGGGAAGAAAGGCTGACCGTACTCCCCATGGCTTAGGCGAAAGCCATCAACACCTGTGAAATGAACTGGGGTGATGGTTCAAGACAATGTCGTAGGGAATGCCATGTAGTCTGATAACATGGAGGGTGAGTAGCTCTGCAGTCTCCAGGGCAGAGAGCAGTTTCTGTAATGGAATAAAGTAAGCAGCTTTAGGGAAGCGATCAACCACAGTGAGGATGGTGGTTTTACCTCGAGAGGGTGGCAAGCCTGTGACAAAGTAGACCACAATATGAGACCAGGGTCTTCCCAGAACAGGTAGAGGGAGGAGAAGTCCAGCTGGTGCTTTGTGAGAAGCTTTACTCAGATGGTGCAGGCAGCAACATACTCATGGGCGTCTGCCTCTAGCGACAGCCACCAGAAGTGACGCTGAAGTTGCAAGATGGTGGTTAGCTCCGGGATGACAGGCGAGGTGGTGAGAATGAGTCCAGTTCAGAACCTGAGAGGGAACGGTGTGCAGAACAAACAGTCTGTCTTTGGGTCTGTTACCTGGGTCTGGATGGTGTTGCTGGGCCTCTCAAATCAGCCCCTTAATGTCCCATGTGAGAGCTGCAATCACTCGATCCTCTGGTAGGATGGTCTTGGCTTCAACCTCAGAACCTGAGGCAGAAAACTGGCGAGACAAAGTGTTGGGCTTGGTATTGCGGGAACCAGGTCTGAAGGTGAGAGAGAAGTTAAATCGACTGAAAAATAAGGCCTGACAGGAGTTCAGTCATTTGGCTGATTTGATGATGTATGCCAGATTTTTATGGTCTGTCCAAACAACGAAAGGCTGCTCAGCTCCAGTGTCTCCACTCCTCCAGGGCCAGTTTGACGGTCAACAGCTCACAATTCCCAACATCATAATTCTATTCTGCAGGAGAGAGATGGCAAGAGAAGAAGGCACAAAGGTGCAAACGGTTATCTGGTTCAGCATACTGAGATAACGCTGCCCCCACCCCAGTGTCCAACGCATCCATTTCCACAATGAGTGGTTTAGTGGGGTTGGGTTGCATCAGAATCAGTCTGGGAGTGAGCAGCCCCTTAAGATTTTTGAAAGCATTGTCAGCCTCTGCTGACCGGCTAAACTTCATTTTGGAAGTAGTTAGCTTACTTAACGCAACGGCTATTTTACTGTAGTCCTGGACAAACCTTCAATAGAAGTTGGCGAACCCCAGACATCGCTATAGCTCCTTTCGGGTCTCCGGGACCGGCCACTCCTCTACTGCCCTTATCTTTTCAGGGTCGGCCTTGAGACTGCCTCCCTGGATGACTCCTGGATGAGTTAGTGTGGAAATCACATTGCTCCGCTTTGACAAAGAGATGATTCTCCAACAGGTGGGAGAGCACCTGTCAGACATGGATTTGGTGTTCCTCTAGAGAATGGGAAAAGATCAGGATGTCATTCAGGTAGACAAAGAGAAACTGGTTCAGGAAATCCCTCAGGACGTCATTAATGAGTGCCTGAAAGACAGCTGATGCGTTAGTAAGACCGAAAGGCATGACCAAGTATTCAAAGTGACCCAGGGGAGTGTTGAAGGCGGTTTTCAACACGTCACCCTCCCTAATGTGGACAAGGTGATAAGCATTGCGTAAATCCAGTTTGGAGAAGATGGTAGCCTCCTGTAGGGAATCGAAGGCGGGGTTAATGAGTGGTAAGGGATACTTATTTTTAACAGTTATGTCACTCAGGCCCCTGAAGTCATTGCATGGTCTAAGAGTCTTTTCCCTTTTCTAAGAGTCTCTTTCTTGGTGACAAAAAAGAACCCTGCCCCTAATGGAGAGGATGAGCCTGCCGCCAGAGAGTCTTTAATGTACTGTTCCATCGCTTCCTTCTCCGGACGCGACAAGAATTCGGGACAATCCGGCAACAGGTAAGAGAGGGACCTCTCTTTTTATCCTGTGCCTAATCAGGCTCATGTGCATCAGGTGTGCACCTGAGGGGGCGGAGCTGGCTGGGTGTAGAGGCCAACCCAGCTAGACAGGCAGGGAAACAGACAGACAACAAATAATACTAGGGGAAAACAAACACTAGGAACAGACCCCCATATTAAAATGCCCAACTTTACATTCTACAAAACTGTAAGGGAGGTGAATTTTTATATAACTCACTCGTTTAAATACATTAAGACTTGAGGTTATGCATAATTGTGGACAGGGCTGCTTTGACTCACAGCTAGCTGTTAAGTTTCAGGAACCAGGCTTCATTCCTACATTCCACCTCTTGGTGGATTAACCAGACGTTTGGTGGAGGCAAAGCCAAAATGGTGATGGCTGTAGACTACATGCATGTTTTATACAGTCAATGGTTCCATGTCATAATTCGATGGCCTCTTAGCTTTTGCTATGTCCTTATTACCCTGACTACAAGCAGAATGATTTTTTTAAGCAGTAAACACAATATTGACATACAGCACCATCATCATCATGTTAATAATATTACAGCAGAATAAACGGCAAGATCCATATGATCGGTATCAAAACCAACCAACCAACAAGCTCAGCAGCTGCCTCGATCAACACATACATGTACGGACTGATCACCGCGTACTTCACGGTGTTAAATTCAACAGGTCATAAATAAGTTTCATGCTTCAGATAAATATCCTTCGTGTCTGCCTCAGAATCAGCACCTGTCGGTCCTTTCTCTGTGCAGAGCATTTGGGTTCCATCCTTTTCTTCACAAATCGATAAAGGATTAGTTGCTGCTCTCTGTGCACAGTATGACACCAAGGGCTCTGTTTTCGTTCACCGCTGCTGATCGCGGTCAAATGCGCGCTGCCCGGTGCGTCTGGAGCGTGCCAAGCGCACCTTTGGTCAGGCTTCATGGGCTCACCTCTGGCGCACTTCGGCACGGTTGGTCATATCCACCACTGTCAGCCTGTGAAAACACAGGGCTTCTCCCCAACATGACGCACTGACAGTTAGTGAACCCAGTCGAGATTTCCTCGAACGTATTGTTGTCTGTTATGTGCAGAGTTTCAAATATTGTGCGTGACAGTGCACAATATTTGTCAGTTGTCAGTTTTCCCCTCAGTCACTTCTTAAAGTTTAACTCAGTTTATTTGACCGTTTAACTTGCAAAAATGATTGCTCACAGTCTGGGAACAAATTTGTTGCCTCTTTAATGTTCATATTGCGACACAAACGTGATCCTGGTATTTTGTTTTCGTCAGTTATGTTGGGCTGCTCCTCTAAACTTTAAGCTGAGGTGAAGGCAGGCAGGTCTGTCAAGATGCTGAAGTGAAACCAAACATATGTTTAAATTTAACTTATTTATCGTAGTTGAACCACAACAGAATAATGTACATGTGCTTAAACACAAACAGTTAAAATTAGTTTAATCACAGATACTGTAAAAAGGAAAGATGAGCTGTGCGCTGTAGTTCAATGTGGCCAACAGGGGGGGCTGCAGCCCCTACAGCAGCCTTCAGTCTGATGATGGCCCTTGAATTTGAACAATCTAATTCTCTTCATGTGGAGATGAGACGGTTACAAGGAAAAAGCTCTCATCATTTATAAAAATTAATTTATCCGGAACATGACGTTTTTAAAAGACACCTTCAGGAATTTATAATACATATGACACACTCGCATTAGATCAAACTCAGTGTGAGCTGAACAGAAGGAAATTAAAGTAAAAGGAAGGATATGAAATGAACCACATGCTCTCATGAGTATGTGAGTGTGAATGTAATTAAGGTATCAATCACCCTTTGAATACAACAATCAGAGAAACACAATGCACTTATTTCATGATTTCAGTAGCACTTGAGGAGATAGGAATGAATATAATGAGTGTCATGAGCTGTAGGGAGTAGTCTTCATGCCTGGAGATTTTAAGCTTGCTCAGTAAGTGTGTCTTACAATTGTCTAGGGTGTACATCAAGTGAGAATGCCAGGTTGAAACCAGTATATGTCCAGTATTATGGCTGGACCGTGTCTGATTAGTGTGCTATAATGTGGCCACATTATTACATGGATAGTCAGTAGTAGTGACTGTCATGTGAATTGCTGATATTAAATATACTCTTTAATTTTCTGTTAGTGGTCCCAGCCAAATTTGTTCTTGAAGTGGGCAGAAGGGTATCACATGACATGGATATACTGTAGCTATGTTTGAGTCAAAAATGTTCTAACTGCAATTACAAGAACAACGCTTCACTAATATCTAAAATGTTCGACTTGAAAGAGAACTTATTCTGAATGTTATTCTACTTTCAAACAGTAGTTATGTACCGTAACTCCAGATTCTATGAGTATCCTGGATAACTTCATTGAAGCACACTTTTACATTTGAAAATATCCCTCTGTGTGTCTCAGCCCATGTCTCCTTCAACTGTCCCCTTTCTAATTTCAGTCATTTGGCATGTCAAGGGTTCATATTGCTGCCACGGTGAAAGTGCTTGGAGCTGCAGTGGCCCGTGGCTAACCAGTCATGACACTGCATGGCATCACTGGTCTCGTAATTGTGTTGTCTCTCTTTGCTCACATGACCTTGTTGTAATCCCCCAACAATTGAGCCTAGAGGAGGGGCATGAGATGGGGATAAGGCAGAAAAGAGCATGTGTGCATTACACTTGCAGGTCAACAAGTGGACAGAAGGAATGTTGTCTCAAAGTGTGAAGCACATGTCAGACGTGAAAAAAATGGAAAAAACTGTATCAGACGAGCCCTGCACACCATCAGCCTCCCTCCCTGTGAGCAGTTCGAAACAGAAGCTCTTCACACTCCCGGGCTGCTGTGAACATCTCTCTCTCTCACAGTGTCACTGATTTCCTTTGGTGTCCAGAGTGGTTTGGACTTTTCTAGCACCATTTGAAATCAGTTGTGCTGGAAGGGGTCGCCAGCTGCACTCTGTGTCCACCAAAACTCTGCCGGAGACAAATAAAGGAAAAGCCATGTTGCGGAGCAGTAGATAAAATATCCCAAATCTCAAACTGAACACATCTAGTAGCTCATCTGAATGTTTAATCCCTGCTGCTTTCAAGTAACCATCAGATAACAGGATTCTAAAATCATGTGGTTTTCAAATTACATTTGAAAAGCTGACTATGCAGTCTTTTGGGAAGCAATTTATATGAGAAGGGATAAATAAAAGTGGATGGTGCATCATCGAATGTGCTACAATAGCTTCTTCCATTCTGACTTTATTTTATTAATTATCTTTTGTATTTTATGAATCTTTTGATATCTTTTATTGTATTTATATTTTGATATTACAATTTTTTTAATGTTTTTATCTTCCCTCTGGTGTTTCCTCATTGCAGATTCATGAAACGTTATGAAAGTGTTTCCTGTTGTGAATAGTTTGGGGTTTTTTTTGTGTGTGTCTTTTTATTATGTAAAGCACTTTGTGTTACAGTGCTATGGATGGAAGGTGCTGTACAAATAAAGTCTGATTGATTGAGTTGGAAACATGCAATAATTTACATTTTTCGGGACAATTTTCTGTAAATTTGGCTGAAATGTGTGCTACATTTAGATGAAAACCTGGCTATTGTTTCATTAAAAAAAACAAAACAATGCACAGTGCAGAAACAACAAAAGAAAAAAAAAATCTTCAATAATAATAATCATCATCATGATAATAATGAGCTATTAACCAAAATACAGAGGTCAAAGTCACAAATTACATTTACTTCCATCACTGTAACCAAGTTATTTTTGTGTACCTGTACTTTTTTGAGTATTTTTAAAAAGTCATTTTACTTTTACTGAAAGGTCCAGTGTGGAGCATTTAGTGGTATCTAGCAGCAAGGCTGCAGATTGCAACCAACTGAATACCCCTCCCTTTCCAGCATGTATGACAACAGGCCACAAAACAGGTGTAAAAAGCGGGTTTTTTTCTGCATCATGTGTGTATTTTCTGTTTTGAATAGTAAAGATGAGCTGACGTGACATTAGCTAGTTGTGAAATTCAGCTGCTGCCTTCACGTGGAGGCAGAGCTGCTTTCTCACTAGAGGGCACACATCCATCAATATGCTGCATTCAATGATGCATTTGTGTTCAGTGAAGAAAAGGGCTACAAACGCTGTTGTGTTTAATATCTGTAGTTACACTGTGGTAGACCTTCAATTTGACCTGCAGGTTATACTGTGGGTGTTGCAGTCACACTCTTCAGTGTGTCTGTGTGCACATTTGCATCACATTACTCTACCACTGGATTAACAGACACACCTTTTAAGGGTCACTTTAATAACCTCAAAGCTTATTTATGTTCTTCTTAACTCACCGTTGTTATTCCCAGTGTTTACAGTGTGCACATTTAAAAGACCATGCAAATTAGTCACTGCTGCATAAACATTAGTTGAGGTTACAGACTTCAGCCAGCTGGCAGCTTGCCAAACAGAAATTAATTGAAGAAAATCAATTTATTAAATAAGAATACGTCCATACACACATGGTCCACATGTAGCTAATTACACGAAAGCATTTGTAGAATGAAAAGAAGAGGGTAAGCATGCCGTTCAACTGTTCATTTTCGCTTTCTGAGTGTGTGTAGCAATCAGCTAAAACACCATCTCCTCCAGATGTTTTACTGTGCAAAGAGTACAGCTCTGAACAAATTACAGCCTCCACTTCTGTCATAGGGAGGAGTGTGAGACAACGCAGAGTGGACAAATGCAGACAACCATGGCAGATAGCAACAGTACAGGGATTTATTGGAGAGGTGAACACACTTACACTTACTGACAAGTCCATGCAGAAGGCGTACTGAAACCACAGGCTGGTAGGAATGGGCCAAGGAAAAGGTGCAGACAGGGCACGGATCCAGGTACGGGGTACAAGATACAGGATTCAGGTTTTAGAAGCTTGAAAGCCAAGACACAAAGCAACAAAGGCAACCTGGCACTGCTGCTGATGAGGGAAAGTGGAACCAGGTTATCAGGTGAAGGAGAAAGTCAGGCGACTGGGACTGGTGGACAGGTAGAGAGTGGCGATGAAGGTGCTTCACTTCTGTTTTTCAGTTTATCAACTGCTGTCTATCTCTTTGTTTCTTCTTCTTTGTTTTATTGTTGATCTCTGTCCTTGGTGCTTGCATTTACATCACTGTATAATTAAATTGTAATTAGAAATATTTCATTACAACCTACAGCATGTGTGCAGTTTTTGAACTTCTGTTAACTTTCATGTCTGTATTAGAGGATAATATTACTGTGTGGAATTGTTGATAATTATGGATTCCAGCCATTCCTTTGCTTCACCTTGCACAACCTGCAATGACTCCTTGAAGTGTGTTTTAGAGCGACTCCTCTGTCCTGCTGGCTGTCCTTTTCTCTGTCTCACTAACCAGTATCAGTGTGACCACATTATTATTTCCAGTGTCTCTCTTTACATCCCATGTCCATGTTCAGACAGCATGCTCTCTTTGAAACATCCATTTCATTAGCAGCTCCCTATAATGATCACAAGCCCAAAGATCACATCAACGCTGAACAGTCCCACATACATCAACCCTTTGCAAAGGAGACTGTGCTCATATCAGGCGGCTGCTGGCTGAGGATATGTATCAGTTGACTTGGCTGGCACCACATAATGGGCTCGGCGATGGAGATTGTCAACATCTCATGATAATTCCCATGGTACAAATCCTGCCAGTGATGAGCTATCACAATGTCTTCCCCCATTGAAGCAAGGCAGGGCCGCACACTGTGAGAGTGGAATATCGTAAGAGCGTCATATATATTCATTTAGGAAAGAAAAACACAAATAACAGCAAACGTGGGTTCATTATGGACAGGAAACATCACGCTGTGTCCACTTGGACAACGTTTTGTGAGATGTGGATTACAGACAATCACAGAGCCTTGGACAATTAGGATCCCAAAAGGTGAAACTTCACATTACTATAAATCTGCAACTTTCTGTTTATTTACAAAAACAAATTTGGGTAGCAGTGTGAAGGAACACAAAAGGCCCTTGGCACGTTACCAGGAGGTTCAGCTGTTCCACACCTGTTCAAACTCGGTCCACTGACGTTCCACTCTGATTTGTAGACTTTGAAATGTAAATTGTGTTGTTATTGGTGATTTAAGCAGTTTGCAACGATGAGTATGCCGGAAGAAAAGAGAAAAACTGTAGGTTTAGAGTGGTCAGTGCTGATCAGTGCGTGGGGCATAAGGCTGGATTGGTAAATTGAAATTTTGACAGAAGACGTTTTGACAACAAAAGTAGTAAAGGCACAGGAGTAAATAATGAAAAATGGCTGAATTCCATTTAGCTGCTTGAGTTTGAGGGTCCTGGTATTCTGATAGAACGGCTATCAAATTGAATCAAAAAGAATATCATCCTGTAAAAAATAGCGTTTATATAAAACTGCTTTTCCTTGCTTGCTTTCAAGTGACAGTCAAGGTTAAGTTCTCCCGCATGAACAGAGTCTCCATTAAAAACAGGCCGCAGTAAACGCAGCACTTTTCAGCACGGCGGAATTAGGAAGTAATCTTTGCTCAGAACACTCGGCTTGGCCTGACGGGGGCTGGGTGGGGTCCCAGCTCGGTGGTGGGCTCTTACCTGCTGCTGCTGTCTCAGGACGGCAGTGGAGGCTGCCGGTGACACGTGGGGCTCCACCTCCTCCTCCTCCCGCCGGGCTGAGCCCTGTGCTGTCCCGCCGCCGAGCGGAGCGCCGCTCAGTCAGGTGGTGCTGCCGCTGCGGGACGGTGTATGTGTGTGGAGAGAGAGAGAGAGAGAGAGAGAGAGAGAGAGAGAGAGAGAGAGAGTTTGTGTGTATGTGAGTGACAGAGAGAGAGGGAGAGAGAGAGAGAGAGAGAGAGGGATAGAGAGGGGGACGTGGAGAACAGCACCAAGCAGGTGAGCTCTCCATCTTCTTCCGTCTTCGCTAACCTGTCTCACTCAAGTCAGGGACAGCCGCCAACGCAGAATCACCGCTGTGTCGTTACAGTATATTCACATGATGTCCAGCAGAGACACTGAGTGTCTGTGTCTCCTGCTGTCTTACGAAGTGTCTCTGTGTCTCCTGCTGTCTTGTGAAGCGGGTTAATATGAGCCATGTCTCTGTATCCTTCTCCTCACGGTGCGACCTTAATATAGTTTCTATGGCGTAGAGAGGTGAGTTTGAGGGACTTTGGCGCACTTCTTGTTTTTCTGCTCGGCTAATTTCTCTTTTGGGTTCTTAGCTTGCTGTCATGTTTATCCAGCGGACCCCTTTTTAGCCAAAGTGAAAGAAAGCGTTGGTGACTAACTCCTCGGTTTTGACCCTTTGGAAGACTTGTCGAACTTTAGCGAAGTCATGAGATGGACAGACTGTCATGGCTGGACAGTAGCGGGCGGATATGAATACAGCTGCTGTTAATTGTTCTGCAGATAGCAGGAGATGGACTGCAGCCCGCTGGCGTCCTGAACCTCTGATCCAGCTGTGTATTGTCTCTGCGGCCACTGGATGAGTCACTGGGCTTATTTGTGTGTTTATTAGTGAGCCGGAAGGCAGCATGTGAGGTGCACCTTAAAGCCTTCCTCCACTCGGACATGTCTTATTCTTACTGTTGCCTCACTTTGCAGAGAGATGGATGTGCACACACTAGAAGGCTGTTCAACATGTATCTGCTCAAGATTTCTTCCATCAGTGAAATAGGAGACATCCTAATGTAAATCATGAAATTTTAGGGTGAAGACTTGGGTTAAGGTTAGGGTGAGGCAAGCAGTGGTAATGGTAAGTCTCCAGGAAATTAATGCAAGTCTATATAAAGTCCCCAAAAGTAATGGAAATGTAACGTGTGTGTGTGTACCTGCTCTCTCACTGACACCAGTGGGTCACTCCTGGCTGGAAGGCAGATTTCTGACACTGTTGCACACATTCCTACCAGATTAACCAGCACAGATTAATGGGGTGCACAGCTCAGATTCACCGTCTGAAAGGTCGGAGTGATACTACATTTTTCTGCTGCAGGTGAAGAACAGCTAGGATCATCGACACAGTGGTGTGTTGTTTCTTCAGCACTTGTTCCCCTGAGCTCTCACGAGGGACAGGTGTAGTCTTGAAAATCATGTTTTCCTTCACATTCCAAGAAAGTGATCAGCTTTATTTTTTTTTTTTTACACTGAAGTTTGAATTGCATCCAAGAATATCATATTGCCATTTGTTTCTTTTCACCTTGTCAAGTTATTTGGACGTGTGTGTTTGGAGGTACGTGTTCCCATGGCCCTTGTAGGCTTAGTCTAGCTTTAATCAGCTCAAGGACCTGGCCCCTCGCCTTTCTGCTGAGATCAACTCTAACCTGAAAGGTTAAGAGGATCCAACTGGGAGGACTGGCTGAGAGGGAGAGCGGGACACTGGTTGGTGGATGCCATTCCTCTCTATCGACTGACTACAGAGTGATCAATATATTGGTTTTGATAATACTGTAAACATGTTTTCTTAAAGGACCACACCGGTGGTTTTGCATGTTATAAATATAGCTGCTTCCACCCATCTATGAGCGCTAGTCATTTCCTAAAGCGCACACACGTCATATTTTAGCTTATGTAATATTTTGCCGAATTGTTCACATTCTCAAAATAGAATCTACTTATTATGGTGGTTATGTTTTGCTCCTAACACAATCTTTTATTGTCGGAGTAATTTCCACATATACATTCATTCTAATTCAGGGTTGGTTTGGCTAACAGGACAGATGTCCTGTCTACAAATAGCTCTGAGTGGACACAACATGGACGTGTGATTCGTTATAATGCCGTGTTTGGCCAGTTTCAGTCCCTGTCAGTTGATTTTGATAGTGTACTGAAATTAACTGAAACCAGTGGACTGGTGCAAGGTGATGGTTGTCAGTAATGTAAGGTGTAAGCATGTAGTTGTTATGGAGCGAAACCACTGGTATGGTCCTTTAAATATGAGGTGTGAGTGCTCAGCCGCAGGTATGGTAGAGGGAGCCATGTTTTTGTGGCAGATCTCAGACGCTTCAGTTTTGTTTTAGAAGAAGAATTGATTGAAGTGCAATCTCACTGCTGGTTTGGGTGGAATAGATGAGAGGTGTGCTTCAGTGCAGTGTGTGTGCAGCTCTGTGCTTGGATAATCTTCTCGGTGCCATCGGCCACCTCTCGCTCCGTCAGTGTGTCTTTGATATCTGAGCCTCTGTCAGGGCCCCTGCAGGCTGAGACTCATAATCATGTCCCCTGATATAAATCAGCCCCTTGTTTGCAGCATGCTGATAAGAGGCACTGATTACTGCTACGCCTCTTTTTCCTGTCTGTCTCTTTTGCTCCTTTCTTCGTGTCTAAAAGGTATGCCACCGGGGAACCATCAAGCTAATTTAGCTCAGACCAGAAGAGCTTTTAATTAAATTTTTTATGAGGGATCCATTTTACAACACCATCTAAAATCAGTCATTGTAATGAATTTTTCTGTTGATTGGCCCAACAATAGCTTTAGTATATAGTAAATGGCTGTCAGAATGATTGACGAAGGTGAAATAAATCTTTTAATGTGTCAAAAAAATCAATGGGCAGGTAGTTATTGTTGTTCAGATCAGCTCATGTTGGTCATATTTCATCCTGTCAGCATGACAGAAATGCAAATGCACCAATCCAATGGATCATCAGCGAGTGGGCAGACAGCTGCATCTGACGCTCGGTCGCAACACCCAACCAAGACCTTTCTGTTTGTGTCAGAGGAGAATATTCCCTAAATTAAAAATGCAATACATGACAACTTCAATTAAACTCCACGTTATATTAGACGATTGGCTGTAAACGTTGGCATTCATTTGACGACATGATCTTAACACAAACACTTAAGACAAAGAAAGCATGTGTGACAGAACAAATGGTCTGTTCCCTCATACAGTCCGATCAGCAGGTCTGATTAGCTGCACTCGTTACCACTTACCTTCTGAATGAAATGCAAATCTCAAACTCTATAGGCGTCTTTTTCGAACACACATGCACACAGAGGGGAAATTTACACTGGAAATGGCCGATGGAATGCAAATCACGTCTCATATTGTCTCATCAATAACAGGAAATGCAATTTCCTTATACTGTATGTGTCAGTGAAAAAGCCGGCCAAATATCCTGCCCAACTTTGATATAAACAGGAAGCTTTGCCAAGCACTGATTGGCCGTCTGATTTTTAGATTACTTAGTGACAAATCGTCTTTAGTAGTTTCAACTGAAAATAGTCCACACTAGAAAAACTACAATACTCGACCCAAATGTCCTTGTTTGGCAGCTTTAATGGGATCCTTTTAGCCCATTCATCAAGCATGAAACACAGATCAGCTCAATTTACTGAATCTGATGAATGGAATGAAGGAAACTGACCCAAACCACCGATATTTTCAGAAATGTCAGGCAACTCAAATGTTATAGAGATGAATTCGTAATAGTCAGGCCCAGGGGGTAGATAACAAACCGACATCACAGATGTCTTACTTGGAGATCAACATGAGGAGTTGTCTTTGTACCATAAGCTGGAGGAATTGTGAAGTAATGGGGGTCCATTTGGTGTTTTCCTGGCTTTGAAATTGGTCTTTCCCGTCTTTGTGGTTGGCCTGTTGGGTGCCAAGCGCACATCACATGGCACACAGGTGGGAGGAGAGGCTCAACAGGTGAGGGGTTTGGTCAAATGCATTGCAAAGCTAGTTGCTAGTGTTTTGGTGGAAGCTCGGGCTGAGTCTGGAGATATACTCGATATCCTGATTTCTCTGGTGTGCCCTCTAGTGGTATCATCTAATAACACATATAGAACGTAGGCAAGCAGCTGGTTGCCTACGCGGATGAGTGGTTAAAAAGCAAGTATATCTCAGCCTTAGACATTGTGCTGATGATAGATGATTCAGACGCACATCTGTTTCTGGCACAATGTCAATCTGCTGCCAATCTGATGATTTTATCAACGCCAGCAAACTCAATAGTTGGAGGAAATGAGCACCAATGAAACTAATACTTGAAACTGTCCCCCTGATCAGAGCAGTGCCATGTCAGAGCACAGTGGCATTACACATGCTGTCCTCAGTGTTTACCACACACGCACCTCAGACAGGTCCGTTATGTCTGCGGATTCTGTTGTTGATGCGGGAGACATCAGATTACTGGAGCTCATTAATCGTGTGCATCACAGCCTGCTTTCCAACTTTCAAAAACAAACAAAATGCAACCCAGAAGCATGAGAAATGGAGATAATACATACTAACATTATGAATATCCAGAACGAGGGATTCTGTGCCCTTAACAGGTGCAGACACACACCAAAACCTTCATATATGCTGACATCAGTTTGAAGAAATGTTAAAATCAGCTGTGTAAAGGGGGCTCCTGTGCTGCCTGTTGATGGTCTGAGACCCACTGAGTTTTGGAAATTCGAGGATGAGTTTCACAAAATACCTCTAAACA
Source organism: Chaetodon auriga (assembly GCF_051107435.1). Taxonomy (NCBI): domain Eukaryota; kingdom Metazoa; phylum Chordata; class Actinopteri; order Chaetodontiformes; family Chaetodontidae; genus Chaetodon; species Chaetodon auriga. Next base: position 23,660,466 of record NC_135083.1, on the reverse strand, counting down.
ATAATTTTACTAGCTTCCAACAATTTCTCTCCTTTCTAAATATAAAAAATACTCACATAAAAGCAGTATGAAGTACCACTGCTCTGCTTTCGTCAGGGGGATGATTTGTGAAGCATGGCCTCGACTAAAGCTCTGCCTGGAAATTTTGGACTTTACTGACCTTCTCCACAAGACCTGCTGCTCAGCCAAAAACTCTGAGTTGTGCTGTTCACCTCCACCTCTCACCTGCCCTGCTGATTCTCTGGCTTTCTAGTCCAAACATGAACGTGGTGATTGTGTTGGTTGGTGCGCCTCTGCACTGAACCACCTGAAAGGCTGCTCACTGGCTACTGTCTGGTCATGCCCTCAGACGAGCTCTTTGACAGTGTCTCGGGTGTGTCCCTCTGAGTTAAGTTAAAGAACTAAATACTGTAAAATGTCTGTGATAAATCGCTTAACGCTCTCAGGGTATTGTTTGGTTGAATAAGAGGGCACAACAAAGGCAAAAATACAAACATGTGTATTCAGAAAAATCCACATACACACTTTCCATGGTGTGTATGTGTCTGTGTGTACATAGGTGGTGTGGAACAAAGGCTCAGTGCACCCGGCAATAGATGATATTAGGTGTGTTTTATTTGAAGTCTTAGCCAATAGCAATGGAAATCTGCAGTGCATCTCACAATGGGGGATTTAACCCTCTCTCTGCAAACCCGAAATGGACAATTACCTTTGATGCTAATCTCTCTGTGACTGTAAGATGACTGACTTTAATGAAGTAAATCCCCAGACAGAATTATGAGATATCTTTTGGCTCCACAGTATGTAACGGATTAGGAAGCTGTTTCCTTGTTTGACACTATGATGTGGTGTTTGGGTGGTCTGCTTCCATCAAATCAAGCAGATGTTTGAACTGATGACTGGTAGGGAGTTAATTGTTTACTTCAGGCTCTTATTATATTAGCTAATATCTGCTAGTGCTTTCCATGTAGATCACAGTTCACAAGAGTTTCTTCAGGTTTTTGTAAATCTCTTAAGTATACCAGGGCTACCTTCTTATCCACAGAGCCTCATTAAGGATAATTAGAACCTTAATGTGTCACTGAAAAGTTTTGGTACAAGTTGCAAGTGTTTTTTTTCATGGCTCTTTCCAAGTAATTGTAAAGCAAACAGTGCTCTGAACTTTTTGCTTGTCTATGTTGAAAAGTAGGCCACTGTTTGTCTAGATGGTGCTTTGATCCATATAATTTCATAAAGCCTGGGCAATTTTCACTCAGGCTAAGCTAAGGAGACACATTCATTGTGGCATCAAGGTGTGTTACAGTAATTTACAACTCAACAATTTGACTCATTTTTTTCTCTACAGAAGAACTGAGTCATTCTGATGAACATGAACATGAAGAAATCCTTCAGTATGTTCTGGGTTTTGAAACAGGCAAAGAGAATGAAAGAGAAGAACGTTTGCTACCTATGTGAGACAGCAAATTTCCCAAAGACTCAAACTGTGTCAATGCATTTCTAAACTCATCTATTATATCATTTGAGCACCGTTAATATGAAGTGCTCGGTTTTCTAAAAATGGATCGTGCAATGTAGAGTTTTTATGAAAGCACAGCATTTAAAGAAAAGCATTTAGCAATGCAGTTCCACTCTGCATGAAAAGTCAAAGCAGTTAAAAGCCACCATAGGAGTATTGCTCTTAAGAGACGTGCATCCTGTGGTGAAGACCTAAACTAAGCCTGCAGGCACTGCAGACAAACGTAGGTATGCTGTATTTGTGTGTTGCAGCTGCATTTTGTACAGTAATTATATTTAAACATTTTGTGATATAATTTTCTCTTTATACCCCACATCTGAGTGCCACAAGTTCTTCTCCAGTCTCCTGGGGCTGCTGAAAGCCATTTCTGACATTTCAGTCAACCACTGACTGAATTTGAGTAAAGGGAGATAAAGTAAATTCACTCCAAGGTGAGCGACTGCCGCCGAAGTTTGAAGGCAATAAAAGTAGAACTGACAGTCATTCAGGAAGCAGCATTGATTTATGTCGTCCCCTTTGAGCAACGTGGAAATAACATGTTTCTGTGCTGTGCATTTTCTCTGCTCAGATGTGTAGAACAGTATTCAAAGGTGCATTTCTTTAGCAGTCAGTCGGAGTTCAGCTGAGCAGATATCCTTCAAGGTCCTGTTGTACTTTCTTTGGCTTATTTGTTCTGCTGTAGATACGACTACAGCACGGCTGCAGTGGCTCGTTTTGTGTCATAAGATCAAAGGTTAGTCTTTAACCAGGCACCTGCTCTTCTTTGACCCTTGAGTGCACTTCACCTGCTGCTTGCTGCACACCACAGGTATATTTGTGGGAGTTGCTATGTTGCTTCTAACTTGAGCATGTCCTGTAGTCGTGCTGCACAGAGCAAGAGAGACTTGTACATTAACTGTATATAGATTCTGTACTTGAGACACACTTAATTGTTTGTTTATGTGCAGTTCTTCACCTTTCTCCTTCATTCCTACATTTTTATGCCTTTTGTCGTCCAGATGAGTGAGTCCTGTGTGTTCTGTGAGTGAAAGCTGCTTCCATACTACTTTCTAATTGAGTGTGTGAGAGCAAAAGATAAGGGCCTCAGCAAGGAGCATGCACCTGAAGAAACAGGAGGAGAGCCGCCACAGAGCCTCTTCACATTGTACAGTTATTATAGAAAATATTTACAGTAAATATGGGAATAATATAAGCGGTGAATATGGAATTTTCACCACAGTAGCTTAACTAATCCAGCTAATTTATCTGAAAAATAGACAGCTTGATTTGAAAATGCTCATATTGAGTCAGCTGTAGCACCTGAACACAACAGGTTGCGACTGAAAGTGTGTGAAGACTAGACTCTCTGTCAGTCTTGCCAGCTAAAAGTAATGGATAAATGAAATGACAGGCCTGTGGGCATTCATCAGATAAACGACGTTGGGAACCGCTGGTCTAGATGACTCACCGCGGTGCAGGTAGCAGCAGCTCTAAATATAGAGTCACCTGCCTGTATAAGCAAAGCAGACTTCCTCCATGAGCTCACCTGAGTGATGTGATCCCATTTCCAGCCCGGCCTTGTTTTACAATACTTTAACAACAGTGTCTCAAGCTGCAGCGTATTGGCAGCGTGTTTGGTAGCTCAGCCTTCATCTGGTGTGTACATAAAGTCAGACACACACAGAGTCAGGCTTATCGTGTTATTGGGTTCAAGGGTATGAGAGCCTGGGATTGTTTGGAGTAGTGTCTCCAGATTTCTTGGCTTTGTCTGAGCCCCACACTGAAGTTATAGTGGTGGCACTGAACTTGCTGCAGGTTTCCTCTTATCTTCTTCTTGTGATTGTGTGTGTGTGTGTGTGTGTGTGTGTGTGTGTTTGTCTGTCTTTGTAAGTCTTTGCTCAAGGTCTAGGCTGACCAAGTTCAGTTTGACTTTCTCCTCTGATTATTTTCCCGTAGTTTTTTACTAAAGAGTGGATGTAGGATGGAGGTGCAGACTGGATTGGCTGAAAGAATATTGCATTTTCGGATATTTGAAATCATTCTTTGTGCAGGTTTTTTCTTTTTAGGTCTGCGACAGCAGTCCTTTCACCATGATCATATCTCAGTTCTCTCAGAAGTCCAAATTTAATTAGCAAGTACAAAACACAGTGAATGAGAGCGCCGTGATTGAAACGTCTTACAAATGCTACCGGCCAATGAGGGCTTGAGAAAGTCTCTATATAACTGATTTCTGTAACGTGTGTTGAGCCAGCGAGCCTAGAACTTGCTCCCCTCCGTCTCCCTCTTCAGCACAGGTCAAAGGTCACATCAGCAGAGAGCTGTGAATGTGAAAGCTGCTTTGTTCTCTCATGCAGTTTTTTTATTTGTTTAGTGTGAATCACACACATGCATGCACATGACCCACACATGCATGTATCACACATGCACGGGCACAAACTTCCATGTCCTTTCTCTTTCTCTTTCGCAGTCATAGCACCAGTTGCTTCAACCTTTGAATCTTTGAATAGAGCTGACCTCCATGGCCCCGCTGCAGCCACACTGCAACCCAGTTGATTTGTCACATCCCTGGTTTGTTCGTCTGACTGGAGGTGACGAGAATGAAACAGCAGCAAATTCACATGCTGAAACAAATATAAGAATTACCTCCTGTCTCTCCCGGTTGCTTGGCAAATGTTCAGAGCCAATAAATTGCTCGGCACATGACACCTAATAAAACTACAAATTCTTTCTTTTGCCCTTTGGTTTGTGTGCGAGTGAAACAAACCACATTTAACATGTGAGGTAGTCAACTTTAGAGGTGCTGCTTTCATCTGATGGTCAGCCCCTTGTGCTAAGTGCCATGAAAGTGGTGATGATGATGATGGTGCGGTGGAGTGGGTGGTGGTGCTGCTGCACTGAAGCTCTGTGGCCTAGTTTACCCCAGAGAGGGAAAATGTCCCTCTGTCCCTGTCAGTGTCACCTCCTCCTGTCCTCATTGCTTTTTCCAAGAGCTTTTCTGCTTCTTCATCCTCCTCTCTTATCTCTCTTCCTCTTTTAACTATCTCTCTCTCCGGCCTCCTCTCTGCCTCTCTCGCCCATCACTCTCCCCCAGTGTCCAGAAGAAAGGGGTGGTGCATTCCAAAGGCCTGGAGACCATTCCCCTCTTTCAGCCAGTGGCCCACAGAGTGACAGAGGAATTAGAATAAGAATAGCTGTCCATTCACCCCAGTGCCCCAGTGACGAGCTGGAGGGAGCGAGGGAGGGCGAAACGGAGGGAGCTGGAGGGAGCAGAGGACTGAAGGGGGTCCTGCACACACTCTGCGTTCCCATTGGTCAGCGGCGTTCCCTCTGTTTTTACATCGCTGCCGTCAGTTGTGCTTCCAAGTTTGTTTTACACATTCTGGCACACATACACACCACACATGTGCATGCACGCGTAAATATACACATTGGGGTCCAGGGCCTGCGCACGTGCACACTCGGATACGGGAATCTACACACACACACGCACTGTCAGAGACGAAATTGGCCCACAGGGACAGAGTGAGCAATCCTGACCACGCAGAGAGGAGAGTGAGGTTTCCTGTGGCTGTGTGAGTATGAGGCTATCACCAGTTATTGCTAATGCTTGATTAATAATGAATATCACACTAACTGCTTTGTTTTCTTTACTCTTTTATTTATTGGCATTACATCAGCTGAAGCCCTTTTTATTTTTTTTCTATATTCTCGTGTTTTTTTGGGTGGATTGGTCTTGTGGTGAAAATTTTAGATGAAAATGTGACCGTGGCTGTGAATTTGTGTGTCTGTGCAGCTGTTGAAGTGTAACAGTAGCGTAGCAGTGAAGCTAATAGCATGTGGGGTAATATAGAGTTAATTTTACAGATGAGCTATCATTATGGTAATTGGAGCTTTTGATGATCATTTCCATGTCTCTGGGCGTTTTTTAGCATGTTTGTATGAGATAAGAGGGTTAATTATTGTGATGTTCCTGTTTCAAATCAGTGGCAGAGGCTTCACACTTCTTTGCAGATCTCTGCTCAGACACACAGTGCAGACTGTGCAGTGAGGGCCCACTCTGTCCCAGAGCTGCAGTGTTGAAAAAGCGTGGGCTTACCACCTTATCTTATCTCAGCTGCTGTGTTCTGCCCATGAGGGCCATGAGAGATGGAAACATGGACCGATACATAGCAAAACTGAAATGTACATTAGTGACCATCGTAAGCGTGTTAGATGTGTGTGGGATGAAAATCAACATTTTGTGTTTCTCAGCTGATCAAAACGAATTCGAACAAATTTTACAGCTGTGTTTGAAGAACTGCAGACATTAGTAGAACCAAATACAGTTGCTGGGTAGTGTTAGTTCTTTGGAGGAGGAATCTTTAACCCTCTTCTAACTTGCCTCTCTATCACCTGACTCCTGGGAAGCTTCTGAAACTTTCTCCTCTTTCTTTACATCTTTCTCCATGTTTCTCTTTTTCCACTTTGCATCCCGCGTTTTGTCCTTGCTTGTATCTCCGCCCTGCACTTTAATTAACATCATGTACAGCAGCTGTAGACAAGCAACTTACTATAAAGAGTCAGGAATCAGCGAGCAACAGAGTTTTACGTTTAAGCTAACTTGAACCATCGACCTACATTCAATCAGCAGCAAGCAACTAATGTGAAAAAGCTGCGTATATTTTCATATCTGCTCATGCACTGTGAGAATTTAGGAAGAACTACAAGTCTGAATCGTGATGAAGCGATATTTTTTCATTCCTCAAGGCTGACGGTGATATTAGCACACAGCAGCTGCTCTGCACAGGAGGCTGGGATACAAGTTTATTGCAGTTGTTCTGTGGTGTTTGAATATAAGCATCAAGAAAACAAATACCTGATTGTTATGGACGCAGTCAGGGACTTAATACACGTGTAAATCCACTGAAGTGAGCGTGGAGATGTTGTGGGGTCCCTCCTCAGTGTGAGCGCGGGGCCACGTGGACCTCTTATTGCTAAGCTGAGTGTGAAAAATGCTTTCCAACAGAGACCTGCTTCAGATCACAAACCTGGATTAGTGTGCAAGGCCGAGCTATTTGAGAAATTCTTGAAAACTGAAGACGTTTGATTTGTCGTTTGTCAGACGACAAAGCCTTCTCTCTCTGACTCAGATGGCTAATTCAGGCTGGTGAAAGCAATCCTGGCTAAGAAGTCAGCCTTTTCATTTTATCTGTCCTCTCGTCTTCCTGTAACCACTTCTGTTTGTCTCAGAGGTCAGATTGGTTCAGTGTGTGACATGAACAATGTGTGTGTGTGCCTACACTCACACAAACACGCACATCCACAGTGGTCTGTCCCATTCAGCGAGCAGATCTCTGTGTTTGTTGAGCCTGAGTATACAAGAGGCCTTTTTTCTCCTCGGTGTCACAACACCTCTGAGAAAACCCTTGAACTACTGCACTACAGTGGCATTTTTGTAGTTTTTATCATTTAAAGCTGCTGTGTGCGGTGCTCCAACACCAGCCATTACCACAGCACTTTGGAGCTAGTGTGAATAATGTTTACTGTAAACAAACAGTGCCATTGTTAAGACCTTTGCAGGCTTTTACCATCTCTTTGACTGTGTGACTGTGGTTCATAGTGCAAAGAGCTTAAAGGTAATGGAGAGGATCACTTCCAGTTTCTGGGAAATTAGCTGTCAATTTAGAGAAAGGAACAAATCGTTTGGTGTGAAATAGAGACTGTGAAGATGTTGCACTAAACGAGACCTCATCAGATGTTTTATGGATTTCTCTGACACGCTCTTGAATTATTTCTGTGTTTGTTACAGCCAGAGAGACAGCCTGGTGTCCATGCGTCCAGGCGTCCTGATGCACATCATGGCCGTGTATATGAGCCTCCTCATGCTGGGTAAGTAGAGGTCCATCAAAGTGGATCAGTTTTGTCTTTGTCTGTTCGGGGGTGCTTTCACATCTCATTTTGGGGATACCACCTGGAAAGGAGGCTTTGGTTCATTTCCAGCTCAAATGATTTTAGCATGGATTCAAAGGCTGAGCTGCTATGAAAACCACTGCTGATTGTGAACCAGCAAGAAAGCCACCTGTTTGACTGGTCTGTATTATAAAGCCAGGTCATTTGGTAACCCTGGTAACACATGAGCTTCAGCATGTGACTTTCCTTAGTTGCAGCTGCAGGGTGTTGTGCTTTTGTCCTGCTCCATATGTAGTGTAGAATAGTTATGACAGTTTTTATTGTAAAAGGAAAGATCCCACAGACATGTTTGTTGTTTTGCCTTCTCTGCTGCTGCCTTGTCTTTCGATGTGATAATAATAGTAAACACAGTGGTGCCGCAGCTGTAACACTGCAGCATGTAAAATGTGTTAATTATTACTGAGGCCAGTGTGAACAAGCGTTCTGATCATAAACCATGCCCTCTGCTTCCGAGCCCTCAACCCTGTTATATGTGTTGTTGTTGTTGTTTTGGTTCTGGTAGGCTCAGCCAATGTGAATGCTCCCAGACTCTTACTCTCCCGTACACTGTCATTAGATCTAATCCATCATTATTTCATGCACACTAATCACAGGACTGAGCTGTGACCACAGATGTTTGTTCTGGTTTATGTTTACTTTAGGGAACAGGGAGTGAAAGGTTTTAAGAATTTAACTCACCTTCGCTGTGAGGATGCTGCCTTTCAGTCCGGCCAAAATGACAGGGTGACCCCCAAATCATAATGCTAATAATGCCATGCTTGATTTGTCACCATATAGGCAAGAATAAGAATACATTGCTAGTTCAGAGACATTTGAATGTGAGCTTTTGTATTTGTTATAAAAACACAACAACAAACCAGAAGGCCTGCAGTGATGTATTAGAGTATTTCTCAATGAAATGCAACATAAAGTTCAATATAACTCAGCCCCCAAACTAGATGTGAGTGGTACAGAGTGGGAGCAGAGCAGCGTAGAGTGCCTTTCTTTTTGAAAGCCTGACCATCAGCGCTCTCTCGCTCTTGAGGATAACAAGCAAGTTGCATTTGGATAGAAAATGAAGTGAATTTTCAGCTTCTTTGAGCACAGCAGTCGTCGTCTGTATCTCTTGGCCACAAACAGCCAACGGATGAGACCCTGACTGAGTCATACAACTGAAGAAAACTCCACATTTTCACTCTGTTGTTATATGATATTATGTATATTATATTTTCAGTGGACGTGTCTTTGCCTCAGTTTGAAGCACCACATTGCTTCATGGCATATCATGTAACTGAACAGCATCATTTAGACTTTGGGGCTTGTGTCCAGCTGTTCTTTGCGGTGTTTGGTCTGGGCCCTTTAGTTGATGGTGCACTGTCTGTTCTATGAGCGGTGTGTTGTTTACAGTGTCCTGAGAAAGCTTAAGGTGAGTTTTCTTGAAGTCTTTGTTAATTCTTGTCCCGGGTTGTCATGTGCAGTTTCAGGAATACTGGAGATGAGATTAGCTGGCATGCTTCAAGTTTGCGCGTACAAGATGGTTTTACAATGGATGTGATGTGATTGTGGGCAAACTCCAAACTCGACCTTAGCTCTTTTATTTCTTTGCAAAGTGACTCAAGAGGAATGACTGACCAAGCCTGTGTGAGTCTGAACTCTGTCATTTTGTCCATAGTAGAATGATTCTGTCAATGATTGCTATAATATGCTCTCTGACCCGTCCATGGTCCTGACCTTATAGTACTCGCAAAGCTTCTTCCACTGTAATAATATGTAATCATTTATATTCCCACGACCAAAAACTTAAAGTCAATTTAGGTGCAAAACCCTGTTGGTGCTTGAAAAGTTTTGACTGTCCCACTATCATCAGTAAAAGCGGTCTCCCTGCTTCCTGTGTGGACATTTGTTGCACCGCGTATCAGCTTTCTAGCAACAGAGCAGCTCCATTCAACTCATGATGTTTAAGCTCCTGTGGTCATGCAAACCCAGGTTTATTAGGTCAGTGTGTAGGATCTGAAAACTCTGTGAGAAGCTGGGGTATTTGTGGAATGTGTAGTAAATGATGGGCTACTGACAGCAGCGCTGGATCTCGGGCAGAACGGGCCCTCGCAGGGTTAATTGGTGACTGAGGGGCATTTCTGAAAAGGGCCACACACACACACACACACACAGTTCACGGCCACTGTTAAATGTGCTGTGTTTAACTGCTCACCTGTGTTTCTGTGTGTGGAGGAATTCAGGAGTTTAAGGAGGAATTCTTGTGTATGTAGACTCATTAAGTATGTTATACTTGGCTTTCCTGAGTCGCATACACACAGGTGTCTGGGTTAGTCTCTATGTTAATTATTAACTGGAGGAAGATTGTGTTCATACATTAGGGGCCGGAAACTGCCAGCTTAGTAATGGTGAGCTTGAGTTGACTGTAGTCTTGCAATACACATCAATGATTGATTAACTTATTTTTGCCTTTTTCTACCAAAGATTGACTGCAGGTCCCATCAGGGCTCCACTTTGCCTTTCTTCCCTGAACCATGTAGAGCAACCATAACTGAAACTCAACACTTGTTCCAGAGTTTTCAAGATAAACGTCTTCCAGCCTTCTCTTTATATGCAAAATTATGACGTGAAGGAGTGACAGACACCGGTCCGTTTCCTGTGCTGTGCTCACCTTTCAACATTTCAACATGCAACTTTACAACATAGATAAATAGATAATAATCAACTTTATTTTGAACATATCCCCAAAATTTGAATGAGGTTTTTACAGGGTTGTAGGTGTTAGTTAAAACACTGAGACCTACAGTATTTTGTACGCGGTTTTGGGCAGAATTTGATTCTGTTAAGGTAAAGTAAGCAAGATAAGATTGAACAAGCTTGGACGAGTAGTTTAAAAGAAAGGCTTGAGTAGAACATAATGACTTATATCTCTTCCTAATTATTGATGTAACATGCGTGATTCAGCGTGTATGCAGTTAATAAAAGCTGTCTCGGGTTGTAATGTGTTTGATGTTAGGCTCATGGATTAGTTTGAAATAGTGTTGCAACGGGTGCAACCTCGGCTGAAGAGGAAAAGAAAATAACGTGATCTGCAAAAAACTCGAAAGAAAAATTCATCACAGTATGAAATGACATGCAGTGCAGAAACACCACTAATCCCCAAAGAAGGAGACAAAACTAAACAAAACCTGGATCTCATGCCACTTGTTATCAGCAAGTTAGTGGATGTGAAAACCCTCCACATGCTTTGTTTACATTCCTGCATTGCTGTTGCACTTCCAACAGAAATGTTGTATTAGCAAATCAACACAGAATAAAGATGGGAAAGAATTTAGCACCACGTGTCTCTTTGAAGTCCTCATGAGTGTAGGGGACAGGTCCTGTACCCTCCATTCTCTAGCCCACATACTGTTTGCGTGTATACATGCACAAGTCAAACATGTGTTAGCATCGTTTGCACCTGGAATGTTTTCTCTAATGAATAACATTTTCCTCTCTGTCCATGCATTCCTGCCATAGTGCTGCATACAGGAGAGAGATGCCCCAGGGTGTGTTTACCTGTGTCTCTTCCCCTTTGTGTATCTGCTTTGTGTGTGTGTGTGAGCGCGCACTACATTGCCACGTGCTACACTCTAATCACACTCTTGTAAACCAGCTGGTGTCAAAAAACATCTGTGCAACTGGCTGTACTTGAAGTCACACTCATGCAGCTTTGCGTTGGTTTCCTTTCACACTCAGCAGTCTTGTGCAAAAGGTTTGCTTCAAAGATTCCCACCACGCTCCTCATTTTACAGGACAGAGATTCCCATCACAGAAAAGCTTCTCTGAATGAAGGCTGACTGCCTGTCAAGGTAACTGACCAATGCTTAAAACTGGTGGCTGCTGTCACTCTTCCACTCTGGCTTTACTGGCTTTACACCAGTGCCTCACCTAGTTGGAACCAGTGTTTCCATTCAAAATATCTTTGCCTGCATTTCACTGCTTGCTTGAAGTGAAAGGTAGTTTTTCCTCTTGCTGGCTTTGGTTATCTTGAGATCTGTCTTGAAAATAACCAACAAGACTGCAAGGAATCAAAGTACGCTTCTGAAAGTAATCCCAGTTTGGAAGTGCCTTGCTGAATGGCCCAGTCCGACCCGGGCTACTGGTCACTTCTCTTGCCTCTATACAGTGCATGAAAGGACTCTTGTAGAAATGCATTAAAAAGTGCAAACGCAGTCACAAATAAAATCCTGAAAATAATGACGTCAGTGTGTTACTGCATGCAACACATGCACACACATTCTCATGTTCTCCATGCTAGTTGGGACAGGTGAAAAGCAGGTAAAGGATATGTTTCTTCTGGCCCACACAGACTGGGGGATGAGCGCTACCTCAGTGTCTCAGATGTCAGAAGAGTCTTTGAAAAATGAGGCTCTTTCACATGTGAGTGTGTGCCGAGATGATGGCTTCAGCTTGTAATTATCAACCCAAACACCGTTCTTTTCTGTTTCAGCACAGTCTGACAGATCGGAGAAAGCCATTAGACACAGATCTTTTGTGAATGGTATACATTAGAGTAGTGACATTCCATGCATGTGTGGTCTATTTCAAAACACAGCCTCAGTCATTAATTAAAACTGAGGGTAAATTACGACTACTGAGGGTTACGTGCCTAGACAGTGTCAGGAGAGACTGTCTGGATGTTGCTTCTCTCACTCTCTGTGAATAGGTATCTCCAGTGCATACCAGCGTGATAAGCTGTGATGATACGGCAGAAGAGTTGTGCAAAAAGTGACAGCTTAAATGAAATGCTGCTTGATATCAAAAGAAGATTGCCACAAACCAAATCAGACGGAAATCATTGAAGTAATAACCTGCTGTATGCTGGTTTCTCATTATGATGACATATTGGGTGAACTCATTCCATGTTGCAGGACTTTTCCATGAAAATAAGTTTGGTCTTGTGCGACACTTTTCCTCCTTAAAACCGGGCAGTTTCTTAGTTTATAGTGGCAAATACAAAAGCACGCACCAAAATAAGATGGAGGAAGTTTGACGTAAACTTTAAATTTGAACGATTTTTTGCAGAGATTTAGCAAATGAAGTCAAAATATGTTGAGAAAGAGTGCAGTCGTACTATGTTGAGAATAACGACACATAGTCATAAGAAATCATGTCATGAGAAATGCATTATAACGGAGACACACATTTCTGCACAGTACCAGTGACTTCAGGTGCGTTTATGTAAACCTGCAACAAGAGGATGTGAAAATAAAACCTTTCTGAACTGAAGAATGTTGGAATGGATTGCAAATCAAGTTGATGCACAGCTGCACTGAAGTCCAAAGACCAGGAGGAACTTGACTGAGTCTGCGTTGAGTTCAGTCTAAAGCCACATGAAGTCCAGACACTGTTGCTTTTCTGCTCCTGGCAGTAAAATTTCCACATAGTTCACGGTGCCTCATCAAGGGCAGGTTATTTGACCAGTGCGTGAACCCATTGTTTAATGTCATACCTGTAAAGGGAGGTCAGGTGAAACCCAGTCACAGCTCTCAGTCAGGACGTTTCTGTATTGTTGAAGGTGGAACCGCTGGGTGTTATGTCCAGCTTTTGCAAAGACACGCGTGGGAATAATTATGCTTTTTCTACTTCTCCTAAAATGTGTTTACTAAAGAAATACATCCTCTTTGCAGTCTTGTATCTGTACATTACACCCTTGAGTTTCAGTGTTGCAGCGCTGGCTTGTGTTTTATGTTTGGCCAGGGTGTGTGTGATCTTTATCTACAGTCCACAGGTTTGCCTTCTAACCCACTTATGTGCAGCTCTGCATGTACACACTGAACGTGTGTGCACCTGCCCATACAGAATGTGTAAATATGTGCGTCATTTTACCGTGATTCTTCTTTACATTTGCTGTGGAGGATATTCATGCAGTGGAACAGCATGACAGGCTGGTTGTGTGCTGTGTTTCTGGCAGCTTTATCAGAAGAACTGCTAACAGTGTCAGGCAGGCATTGTTAATGCTTCACAGGAATTCAGAAAATCTGCCCCTGTTAAATCTTTTACTTGAACCGGAGCCAAGATATTTATACACGCATAGACATTTCATGTGTGTGTGGGTGTGTGTAGGTGTGTGTGTGTGTAGGTGTGTATACAGAAGGACTGCAGTCAGTTCTAGTTGCAGAATTCCTTTTCGAAAACCTTTTTTAAAATCATTTTCAGTATTTAAAATTGGTCACAATCTCATTTTCATCCCAAAATATATCATATAACATCTCTACCATTTGATGGTAGAGATGTTATATGATATATTTAATCTCTTTAGTAATTTGTTAATTATTGTTCTGTTTCTTAACGCTATAGATCCTGATTTACTGTTTACTGTTGAATGGGATTTTTTAAAAGGTGTCATTCAATATGCAGACAGTTCTACAACAGTAGTCTCGTCACTTCTCTGTACCAGAGGAAAACTGCCACAATACACTGCTTTTAAATATGGCTTGACTGAGAGCCAATCATGATCTCATGGACAAGACAAGAACAGTGAGAGAACATGTTTTTTTTGTATTGACGAGGCCTTCTGAGTAGCTCTCTTTGCAAAAGGCTAGATAGTAACCGTCACCTACACATGACCGGCTCATGTAATGATAATAATGCAGCTTAATGCATAATCATGCCAGTACTTAGTGACCGATCTTACTCTCTCTGATCACTTTAAAGATCAAACCCTTTGTATATAGGACGGGTCCAAAGCTGTGAAATAAACTTGTTAGAGCTAGTATATGCATTTGCCTCTCCAAGCCAAGGTCTGTGCATAATGTTTATTCCTTTAATACTCTCAATGTGAAAAAAGCCCGTCACAGCGTCTTCCCCTGTGATAATGGCCGCTGAAGTTACACTGAAATTAAACTGAACTAGCTGTTCGTTTCCATGGCTCCAGCAATTTCAACACATATGAGCATACAAAAGGAGCTGCTGTAGCATTCAAGTGATCCCTGATCAGGTCAGGCACTGAATGATCGGGGTGAGGGAGCAGTGTGCAGTAGAGCGTCCGTCTCGCCTGTAGAACAGAAATGTGTTTCATCTGTGTCTTTGTGTTGGCTTATGGATAGATGTGAGCGAGCTAAGAAACGTTTGCTATGACTAAACTGTTGAAGTACAAAAGTTTTCCTGCTCTGGCCTTTTTGGCAGTTAGCAAACAGTTTCAGGTGTAGCACCACCACCCTCTGAAATGGAGTGGTGTGGTTTTCCCTGAATACCCCCCAAAAAGTCATCACTGACAGCTTGTGTGTATAATTAAATGGTGTGCAGATTCACTGCAGCTATTATGTTTTCCCAGTCCAGTCTCATACCCAGGCCGTCAAGTACTGACACTTTGTCATGCCAATCAGTGTCTCAGTTAAGAAAGGAAGAAAGCATCTCTGGGATGAGAACGTGTTGGACAGTCAGAGCAGCTGCTTTGGACATCTAGTATTGTCCTGGGTTTGTTTCCAGTAGCGTAAGTTGAAAGTCCAGTGCGTTTCATGCAGATGCTAAAGGGGACCTTGTGCATCTGTATGAGATGTGTCGGGTAGTCACAAAGCGACGTGTTTGAAGTTCTGGGAATGAAAGGTATTACAGTCGTCTGTGTGATGGAGATATGCTTTTTCTGAAGGCGAAGATTGTGATTCCATTTAAAACCGTCCAAGTCTTTCCCATCATGCCTCAACATGCTGCTGCGCTGGTGTTTTCTGAGCATCCACAGAGTGAAAGGCCCTCCGGTATCTCTGTCGACATCTCTGTCCCGTATCGCTCACTGTGTGCTGCTGATAACGGAGCGTCTGTTTTTCATGCAGGCATAGAAGTCGTTGTATTTCGACATGTTCCGTGTGTCCGAACCATTTCTCCAACACTCCATGTAAGCAGGTTTTCTGCTTCTTTCTTCAGCCTCTATCATTGCTGCTACCCCTGCCTGCTTCCCCGCATTTATCTCCCTCCGTCTTTGTAGTCTTCTCATATAGTTAGATGTACAGTACGTGAATTTTGGAACATTTCTCTGTGTGTGGTGTCAGATGTGCATTTAAATGTTGTATGTCACAGACTTTGGTGGTTGGTATATAAGCTCGGCTGAACCCCTGTCTGAGCCTCTTCATTTTGGTTGTAAAATTGGTCTGTCCACATAGTTTTTCTGTTCGTTTGTCAGTTTCGCTTTCCTGTAATTTATCTCATTGTCTTCCTCCCCCCATACACTTGCTGTCTCCCTTGCCTAACCCTGATGAGGCCTGTTGTTCAGAATCAGTGATGCAGACAGAGTGTTTACATGGGTGAGGGAGAGTTTGAGGGAGGCGGACCAGAACATTTTACAGTTATAATTAATGTTCTTCTTCTTCTTCTTCTTCTTCTTCTTCTTCTTCTTCTTCTTCTTCTCTGACACCTAAGTCCATTAAGGCAATTACTGTCTGGGATGTCAAGCAGTGTCTCAAAAATGAAACCATGACAATGATCTTACTATTTGTACTCCAACATTCTTCTGTGTATCCAAGCATGTTGTCTATGAGGAAGACTTAAGGTTTAAGTTTATACTGCAGGAGCTCAGGGAATGAGAAGAGATTCCATAGCTCAAACACCATGAGGACATATATACTGTAAGACGCTCTCTACAATACATCTGCATTAATATCAGCTGATAGAATAAGCTCATATTGGCTGATGTATTTGCTTGGCTAATTTATTGGTCTAGAGACAGTTTTACACCTTTATCATTGTCTTCAATCCATTTGGCCATACCAGATAGGTCTTATTGTGTATTTCGTTTGCTTACTCAGAACTGTTGATAATGAGGCGTTCAAGTCCATGAGGCAGTGTTGAAGAGTTGGTGTCATAGGTTTCAAAACAGTGTGAATTTAGAATATAGCACTATATCCATTGAATTTGGGTCTAACCAGCTTGAATGACAGAGTTTGGCTGACATGAAGCACTCATGTTTGTTGGATTCGTTTTATCTGACTTTCCCAGTAATTACAACTTGGATGTTGATGTGAACATGATTTTCAAAAAATAAATACCAATAAAAATTGGTAACTAACTGTTTATGAAGTTATTGCTGCTACATCTGTCCAACGTTCCGTTTCCACATATTACATGTGCAGTTTACAAGTGTACTTCGAAACCACTCCAAATTTTTGGTCATCTTTGAAACAATGGGCTCTTTTTAGCAGCTTTTCAATTCTAGCTGGTGAAGTGACAGTTGTGCTGTTGTTGTTGTTCCAGCTAGTTATTTAGGTTAACATTAGTTCTGTGAGTTGTTTGAAAATGTTGTTTTTAAAATTACTTTTGATTATTTCCAGATGACTCATCAAAAATGATAATCTTGTCAAAAGGGGTCTCAAATACCTGTTTACAAGCTGTTAAACATCGCAGCAGTATATATACATATGTGTGTGTGTGTGTGTGTGTGTGTGTTTACTAAATCCAAGGATATAAATACACTGTTCCACAACATTCCTTACAGTTTTGCTTTTGTGTTAATGAACAGTTACAGTAACTCAGATATGACATGAACGCAGCATAAGTGGCATGTGTCTTTGTAGGTGCTGAATTGAATTTGAGTGGACCACACACAATAACCACAGTTTTGAAGTGCATCCATTCATATTAGTACATAGAGTCCAATCACATCACGTAAACACCAACATGGCTTCATCCAACTTCTTCATTCACCCTATTAGCCAATAATTAAGTGAAAAGGCCACCGTGCCTTTAAAGCATGTTCTTACTTCTTAGAAAGAGCTGTTTGATAGCATAGGTACACATATCCACATGATGTTATATATATTTCAAGAATACTTTGGATTCTTATGAAGTCAGAGTCTTGAATTAAACAATGTGATTAAATGAAATGATTGCTATGGGTTGTTCTCACTCCACTTCCACACCAGTAGGAAGTTCACATGTGAAGTTGATGACACAATGAGTCAAATAATCATTTCTAATTAGAATGAACAATTATCCTTTATTTCTTCCCTCCATCCCTCTGCTTCCAGCTCTCAGTGCGTATGGACAGGAGCTCCCATCTGGCCCTCATGGCTGCACGGAGGGAAGCTGTTACCCTGCAACCGGAAACCTTCTGATTGGACGGGCTGTCAACCTCTCCGCCACCTCTACTTGTGGTCTAGATGGGCCAGAGCACTACTGCATTGTCAGCCATCTGCAGGTCAGGACACACATGAACAGACAGTCAAGGTGGACTATATAGTTATGCAATTAATGCATCAGCATTTGTGTTCTGAGCACCAGCAAATGGTCATGATGGCTGATTATGATTTTACATTCATACTGTCTCACAATATAACTGCAAATTGCTACTCCTTCTAACAGTTTCTCGTGTATCCTCAATTTGACTCCCTCACCTGCCTGTTCTGTCTTTTAGCACAATGCCACAAGCCCCTTTACAATACCTGGCACCCTGCAGTCAATGCAATGCTTTTGTTTGTTCTCGCTTTGATACATTCATCCATCAGTCTCCACTCGTCCATCTTCATTTGTCCATCTGTTTGTTTGTAGCCCGGTTTCCATGAGCAAGGCCCCCGAACACTACCCACTCTTTCAGCTTCGGGCCCCAGGTGTAGACACACAAGGCAGCCACGCCTTGGTCACACACATTCCCTCCATCTCTCTTTGTCTCTTTTATCTCTCGCTGTTTTTACTTTCAGTCACTCAGTGAGTCAAGTGTCAGTGGAGACCAGTGACAGCCAATGAAAGCTGGCCACAAGTTTAAAAACTAAAATCCTTTTTAAAAAAAGCTGATGTGATTTCGGATTTTGGGGACTTTGTGATTGCAGTATTTACCTCAACAATAAAAAATAAGATAATTCTTCATTGATCCAACAGAGGGGAATTTTGGGTGTTGAAGCAGCACAAGGACAGAAATAAGTACAACTAACTTGAGCTAATGGAGCAACACCATCTCAAGCTAAGTGGCATTGTGGTGACATTAGTCGCAGCAAGGCAGGAAAATATTGTAGTATATGTAAGGGTAATATGATACCATCAGATATAACAGTGTACATTAGAAGATGTAGTATGATTATTCAATCAGAGTTTTACTAGAGTTTTCAGTGTTCATTTCAAGATATGATGCAGTACATTCTGCAGTAAACAGTATAATATATTAAGTTATGCCATATGAAATTGCAGTCAGTATCATCAGAGATCAGTGAGTGTTTCAAGTGCCCTTCACACTGCACCTATGTGGGACGATCCAGTGACTCCATATTATATACACAACTTTCAGTTTTTAGGGAACACAGTACACAGATACCGCTGTAGATACAGATAGCACCCATAGTTCACTCTCTTATGATGCTTCCACAGTCTCTCCTTCACCTCTGCAGAGTGCAGCTCTTGTTTTTCTATCTGCCCTTACTTGACAGAATCCCTGACATGCTCAACATCATATTGACATTCACTTCTCTTGCATCCGCACACAACATGCATTTCCATGCGTCTACATGTATGTGCCTGTGTTTCCATTGCCTCAGGGCAGGAATATCCAACAGTGTCAACTTCCAGGTGAACGTGATTGACATTCTCTGATGGATGAGAGGCCCTCTACTACAATAAGGGGCAGGATATAGGGACAACCTGTCCCACCCTAAATCCAGGTGTGGACCATTGCTGGCCTGTTAGAGGCCCACACCAAACATTTGTCTCACTGCCTTTAAATGTCCTGAAGTTCATCAATCACTTGTGTTTGACATCCTCCTGTGTTTTGTTCCTTGTGAGATCAGATTGCATCGTTTTTTTTTTGTTTTTTTTTGTGTCCCAGGAGAAGCAGTGCATTTAGGCAGTAACTGTCAAACCAATTGTGTTGAAGAGATTTAAAGAGGCCCTTGTTTGGCCCTTAGACCCACCTGGCAGAGTGGAACTAAAACTGTAACTTTAGACAAGAGATAGCAACAAGAAAAGTGAAGAAGGAGATTGGAAAAAGAGGGGATGGCAAGTCACAAAAAAGAAGAGGACGATGCAGAGAAAGTCAGACACATGGAGGCAATCGAACAAAGTGAGCAACTGTATTAACAGCAGGGAAATATCTGTTTCAGAGCTGCAACTTAGCTGGAAAGGAAATTGAATGAGGGAGGTGGGTTGTGCTTTTTTTTTTTTTAAAGCCACCATCGTAGTGTGACAAAGACGTGTTTTCAAATCAACATCAGACTTACATCAGTGTATTGTTGGAGCAGAAAGCCTTATAGTTGAGCTGACCAGGCTTGACTAATGGGAGATAAATAAGAGCTCAGAGGAGGGAGGGAGGGAGGGTCTTAAAGCCACACGAGTTTCGACCAACTGAAGCTTTACAGTGCCCCTGAAAGAGAAGATGAATAGGAATCAGATGGTGATCTTACTCATATGAACACCAAAACCATGAACCTAAACTTGATCTTGCTCTTGAACCTTATTTCCTTTAAATGTGTTAAAGCTGCAGCGAATACGCAGTGCTGTTGCAGAAAGGTTCATAGCGTGGGGACGGATGGGCTACTTTGCAGAAAGAAATGCCCTTTTCAGTTACCGCGGTGGGACATGAGGGTTTGGGTGATTTATGCCGGGATTAGGGAAGGTAGGTGAAGAAGGCAAGCATGCATGGAAAAAACACACAGTCTCCCCTGTACAAGGGGGCGTGTGTGCACATGTGGCCGCGCACATCCACATACACCTCCACACATGCACAAACACACACCACTTCCAGCACACTTTAGGCATTCCTTTTCAACTCTCAGCCGAGTCTCTTTAACAGTCGTGTTGTTGTTAGCAGCTTAATCACCCTTGACAACAACCTAATTAAGAAACGCTGCCCTGGAATCCACTGTTTCTCTCCCTCATCTGCCTGTTTACCCCCTTTCCCCCTCCCTGCTCCCCTCTTCATGGCCCCCTCTCAGACGTACCCCCTTTTCACCCTCTCAGCATCTCCCTCGCTCTGTGCCGGCCCCTTCCTTTGTCTGTCTCCCATGCTGAGTTGTTTGAGACCCCTCTCCACTGCATACCCACTTCTCTCACCTGCACCTTTCTTTCTCTAACCCCTTCTAACTTTTCTCGTACACTCCTTCATTCAAGCTCTTGCTCTTGGCCTTGGTCCCCACATTCTTGTATCTTTCCCATGCCCCCTGGCTTCAAGCTCTTCCTCCTCTTCTGTCCTCTGCCTTGTCAATGTCAGCTTTTCACCAGCTAACTGCATTTCCCCTTCTTTCTTCCTTCATCCTCCCCTTCCATTCATGTCAGGACCTCCCTGTGCCCTTGCATTTCTCATAATCCTCATCTTGACCATTGAATCTGCAGATAATAATTCTGAATGGTTATGTAAGTCTGTACGTCCTCTGGGTACTCACCACGGTGCACAGATATTTTGACATTGTTGCATATTTATTCTATCCTTCTACAAATGACTGTAGTCTGCTGAGATCCTGTTTTAGATGATCGATTGTTAGCAATGCTAGCAGTATAACACTAGGGATGACAGTGTCAGCTGCTCCGTCAAGCAGCCCACGATGTTGACATTTGTAGATGGACTGCCATGAAATTTGGTACGGATGCTCATTCTCCCTCATGACGAAGTGTAAGAACTTTGATTTTTCCAATACTTTTACCATGAACCTCACCTGTACTGTACATAACAGCACACAGCACACATGCTAAACTAAGTTGGTGAACATGGTAAACATTAAATATGCTCTGACGTTGTTGCTGTGAGAATGTTAGCGTTTAGCTTAAAGCACTGCCTCAGAGAGCTCCCAGTGTTTGAAGCATCTAAGTGTATTTTTTTGCCCTTTATCCTGATCCTCACACCTGCCTCCACTTCTCCTCTCTCCCTCCCCCTCTTTTACTTATTTCTTTCTTTTCTCTACCGCCAACCATTTTAATCTTTTGACCCAGCTGAGGCACAATCGAGTCCCTTCTGGCTTTTGTCCCATGCACACCAGTATTGACACACCAGTGCACATTGCGCACATTATTTCAGCCTGACAGATGAAAGCCCCAGTCTGAGGAAACAGTTCTATAGTACACTGTACAATATGTACAAGGCACAATCTGTGTAGATCCATTTCACAATACATACAGTAGATGTTAGGATTACAGCAAGTTGTAATGTTGATGTAAATGTGCATTTTCTGCCTCAACAGGAGTCAGACAAGTGTTTCGAGTGTAACTCCCAGCATCGCTACGACCCGTACCGCCACAGAAACAGTCACCGCATTGAAAACGTCATCTACCTCATGGACAGCAACGGAGACAACACCTGGTGGCAGTCTGTCAACGGTGTGTGTGCATTTGAGCCGTGTGTATTGACTCTTACTGTAACAGCACACAAACAGTGGTCAGTGTGTTCATTGTGCTGATTGCCTCTGTCCTGCATGCGTGTGTCTGCAGAATGTGTTTGTTCTTGTTGTTGTGTACACATTTTTACAGGGGTTTTACAAAGTCATTTCTTGGATGTCTGTATCCAAACTACTTGAGAATGCTGATGCCATGCAGTGATATAAGAACAGAGAAAAGGTAGCTTCATACTGTAGTGTAGAGCAGTGTCCCCACAGGGTCTCTGACAGTCACTCAGTAAAGCAGACAGTGACTGTAGGAGATGAGACTTCATTTGTGTTGTTATGGCACTGAGTGACAGTTATTTCCTCCACAGGACAAGAGAATGTCAGCATCAGACTCAACCTGGAGGCTGAATTCCACTTCACACACCTCATCATGAAGTTCAAGGTACGCACATGTTTTTACATGTATGTGGGTGCCAGTGTGTATGTGTGTGTTTGTGGACCTCTGTTGACTAGACGGTATGTTCTTAAGCATGTCAGGGTGCATACTTCTAGGTGTGCGTTTGTTGTGTACACTCAGAAGTTGGATGGCTGCATTGCATCAGGTTGGAATCCTAATCCTCCTGTTGGTAAAACAAACATTGAGCTAAAGGTCCAGAGAAATCAGTCTGATGAGGTGTCTTCTGATTCCAAATGCCACACATTCTCTTCTCTCTTCTCCTCCTCAGACTTTCCGACCTGCAGCTATGATCATTGAGCGTTCGGCTGATTTTGGCCGCACGTGGCGTCCATACCGCTACTTTGCCTCAAACTGTACCAAGACCTTCCCCAGCATCCCGGCCAACGGCCTGCACCACATCAACGACATCATCTGTGAGGAACGCTATTCCGACATCGAGCCCTCCACTAATGGAGAGGTAAGAAGTGGACGAGGTGCAGGGAGCAGCAATAGCAGAGTCTGTCAAAATAAAAGGCTGGAATTAACACGTTTGTCCAGATGCAGATTTGGTGCTCTAATGAAGCAGAGCAGTGTGTGTGGGATCGACTCAAAATACACTACAATGTCTGTGTTCATGGTAATGAAGGAACATGTCACCCACTGCAGCAGTGAGGCTCACTGATGTGTTTTAAGAGTTTTTGGACAGCAGTGGAGCTCTATGGCACAGAAGGATACGCCTCCACAGTCCATTTAGTAGATACATTCATTTTTGCTTGAGATGGGATTTATTGACAATAAAAAATAGAGAATATCACCAGATTTATTCTTTCAGGTAAAACTGAAGATTCTTGAAGGGATAATCTGTATTAACATAATCTGTATTAACATGTGTTGCTGGGAAGAAGAGATGAGATGAACACACATATACCAGCAAAATCTGAAAGAAGTGGTTCCGTAAAAGCAACAAGTAATTGGACAGATCAACAAAATTGACTCTGACTTTTGGTCCGTAAGATTTCAGTCCGAGCTGATTTGGCGACACCCGTTGTCACTATGGTAACAGTACGTTTGGTTGAATTCTACAGCAAACAGTAGTTGAGCACCTACTTTGTCAGAAAACAGCAGAGGAGTCTGGGTCGTGTCTGTTTACTGTGCAGCCAAATAAATTCATGTTGATTTGCTAAAGAAGTCAGTCAACAATGCACCATGGGAGTTGTTTTCCACACAACAGCAGGACACTGTAAATAGAGCTGAATACCTTGCTGGTGTGCAGCCTGTCACCTGCAGCTCCTCATTTAACATCTCTCTATGGCTGAGCTATTCATGTTTCATTCCCTGTAATATTTGGAAATGATCTGCTTCGAAAAAATTTTTGCCCATTTACTGTTAATCACAAGCTGCCATGTAGAGATGATTACAGAGAGTCAATACAAATGGCTGCAAAAACATTAACAGCAGGAAAACAGTGTCTGATTTAATGAAAATATTAATAATTAGAACTTTAAAGAATAGTTTGTATGAAGATAACTGTCTTCATCTAAGTAACTATGCATGTTTTCAGAAAAACAAAGGGCCATTTGAGGATAGTGAGGGAATGTGACAATGTTGTGCTCACAATAACTGTTGCAGTCATAAATTGGTCAACTGAAGCTTTGATAACTCATCTTTTCCAGCTCAGATCTGCCTTTGTAAATGTCACACAGAGAGCCTCTTCTCGGTTAACATCTGTTGTTTAGCTGGATATGACCTTCAATCCCAGAGACAACTGGGATTTCTGTATTCCTTTAGCTGAAAAATGATGTTCTTGTGTTCAAGGTCATTTATAAGGTTTTGGATCCTGCCATTCATGTGAAAGACCCCTACAGCCTGGACATTCAAGGTCAGTGGAGACTTCTAACTCTGGACCACTAACAGTCAATAGCCGACCCTACCTTCTGAACTGAAATGGGTTAATCTACAAATCAAACTGTCAATCTGTTTTGTCCTTCAGAACTTTTGCGCATCACCAACCTGCGTATCAACTTCACCAAGCTTAACACTCTGGGAGACGACCTGCTGGACCGACGCTTTGATGTTCTGCAGAAATATTACTACGCCATCTATGAGCTGGTGGTCAGAGGGAGCTGCTTCTGTTACGGACACGCGTCAGAGTGCGCCCCGGTGCCGGGGGTTAACGTCCGGGAGAATGGCATGGTGAGCTAGCGGGCTGTTATTTTTACCTCAGTCATCACCACATGTGCTGTGGGACTAAAGAGAAACACAAGAAGAGCAAGAACTGATTGTTTGAAAGTAGTTGAAACTATTATGACAGTGCCTACACTTACCATCATTTCGCTGCATTGTGATTGGCCAGATCCACGGCCGCTGTGTATGCAAACATAATACAGAGGGCTTGAACTGCGAGCGCTGCCGAGATTTCCACAATGACCTGCCGTGGAGACCAGCAGAGGCGGAGAACCCACACACCTGCAGAGGTGGGAACACACGTACACACACACACACACACACACACACACACACACACACACACACACACAGATGTCACAAAATCTGTCTTACAAAATTCTTACATGAGAATGAACTTGTGCAACTCAGAATTGCAGATGAGAGGTTCTTGTAATTTACTTTGAAACTTCTGCACTTATTTGACCTTTGGGAGACCGTTGTTGTAATGTTTGTGTACGTCTAGTTAATCTTTATTTGTTCTTTTTCTTGTTTGTTTCTCCAGAGTGTAACTGTAATGGCCACTCAAACCAATGTCACTTCGACATGGCCGTGTATTTGGCCACGGGCAATTTCAGCGGGGGAGTGTGTGACGACTGCTTACACAACACCATGGGACGCAACTGTGAGATGTGTAAACCTTTCTACTACAAAGACCCCGTTAGGGATATCAGAGACCCACGGGTTTGCATTGGTGAGTCATTCGTGTTTGTTCTTAACAGAATGCTTCTTCTTTATCCTTTCAAGTCTCCCGTTTACAGTATGTATGTATGTTCTGGCCTCTCATTCCTTTCCTCCTGTATTTAACACTCACTGTCTGACATCTGACCGCCAGCCTGTGACTGTGACCCGGTCGGATCATTGGAGGGAGGAGTGTGTGACAGTCACACCGACCCGGACATGAGGATGATCGCCGGACAGTGTCGCTGCAAAGCGAACGTCAAAGGCACGCGCTGCGACGACTGCAAGGAAGGTTATTACGGACTCAGCCAGAACGACCCGCTGGGCTGTCAGCGTAAGTATGTGTGTGACTGTCTGCCACTGAAAACGCTGTGCGTGTCAACAGACATGAAAATGAATTTATGCTGTTTTGGTATATGAAACCACATAATCTGCAACATCTCTCTGCGCGTGTTTGTCTCCATCAGCTTGCAACTGTGACCCTCGTGGCATCATCATGATGGGAGCTCCTTGTGACCAGATTAGTGGGGACTGCTCCTGCAAAAGATATGTGACTGGTCGCTACTGCAACCAGTGCCTGGTTAGTCACAACTGTTGTTCTTATGAAATCTGTAGCTAACTGTGGACTTCATATCAAAAAGATCATACTATTGATTAACTGCAATAATAAAGGAGTGTATATAGTAGCAGCTGTACAAGCACAACAGATGTTCAAACACAGTGCAGAGTAGAAAGACACACCAGACATACCAGTATGCAGCCTGGTTTTGAGGTTTGTTTCCATGCCTGTAGCCTGAATACTGGGGGCTCAGTAACGACCTGGCTGGCTGCAGACCATGTGACTGTGACTTCGGTGGAGCCTTCAACAACAGGTATAGTTTTTCTGTGTCTTTAAACATACACATTTGAGAAAGAGGGATTTTTCTGAGAATGGTTTATTCAGTTACCGTGAAGTGAGGCTGTGGATCATTCGCTCTGTTCCTGAGTGGAGACCTCAAAGAGCACAAAAGATGAAAAAGCCGCTGTGCCTCTGAAAGTTTGCCTGTGTCTGTTTCTTAAGGTGCATGATGGAGAATGGCCAGTGTGACTGCAGGAGGCATCTGATTGGCCGACAGTGCTCAGAGGTTCAGCCTGGGTATTTCTGTGCTCCACTGGACTACTACAAATATGAAGCTGAAGATGCCACTGGACATTCCCCCGCTGACTCTGCACTGCCGGTGAGCCTCCCCACCCTTAGATAAGTTTATAAGGTTAAAGGTACAATGTGAAAGTTGTGGCCAGACTTTTGGTATAAAGTGTTCAAAAAATGAATGAACATTATCAGAGAATGTGAAGAAATAGCAACAGCAGCAACTGTCTCATAATCAGCTGGTGGTTTTAATAGAGGACATAAATCACAGTTGGGGTTGCTGGAACTACAGAAACACTCTGTCCTCTGGGTAGGTTCTCTGACAAACAGTCTTTGGACATGCAGACCTACTCACAGACTTAAACCAGGAAACAGTTCCTCTCAGAATTAATGTCAGTTAGCAACAGCTGATATAATCTGCCATCTGCGACATGTCTTTTAAGAGATATTAAGACAACACATTCAACAGATTTGTTCGTGTCTGAGCGTATCTGTGCGTTTGACCAACCACAGTACTCAGAGTCAGTCACACCGTTCACATTCACACACTCTCATATGTGGCAAAATGCTCACTCTGGACCCGGCTGTGGTTGAAAGAGAGCAGCCCTTCAACACTGAGCAGGCCGAGGTGGACAAAGCATAACTCTTGGCTCGGTGCAGAAACTCCCCGGAGCTGCAGCTGGTTAAGTTTCATTTATACTGTCTGTGTTCACATGGCCTTGAAGGTGAACTGGACTGTCTGTGTGCAGCCCACACTTTCTGACCTGATAAAAGTATGAACACATTTATCTATACAGACACCTAACGTAGTATAAACAGCCTCAGGAAGTACCCAGAAAGGTGACAGACCTTGTATTGTAGCCCGGAACAAGATATTTGTCTCTCAGCACCATTCACAGAAGGTCTAATCTTCTTAAGTCTGTCCTCTGTATATCATACACACACTGAGCAGTCCCAGATCAAACATCAAGTCTTGTTAATGTTATGACTGAAACAGAAGGAGATTTCATTTTGTTCTGACTCCACCAAGGTCGTCTTTGTGAGGGGATTTGGATGGGTGTGCTGGTTTGCATGCTGAATTTAGATGCAGGGGTGATTAAACTTTCAGAAGTTTCATTATTATCCCTCATCCCTTTACTCCACAAGGACAAGGACCACTACACCTATTGCTTTTCAAATTTCCTGAACAGTTAGGCAACTAGAAAATTGCTGTTTTTCTTTCTTCTTAATTTGAATACAAAACCAAGACCACAAATCAGAATTACAAAACACTATCCCTACATAAAGTTAGACAAACAAACCAATGATTCTAAAAACAGACTTTTCTTTTTGTTCCCCTGGTTTTTTGGATGGCATTCTTTTGTGAAGAAGCTGGAAACAAGGGGATGGAGGGGGGCTATGACACTGTCTTTCAACATATTCTGTCAACAGCTAGCCCCACTCTTAGTAATTTCACGCTTGTACTATATAGTAAAGTCTGTGATGGACATTATTTAACATATCTTTTCCCCTTGCCTCTTGCATATACTTACCACTCTTATTATATGAGCCCATGTTTTTCACACTTATTTCAAACTATATAACACAACACTTTGTGACAGTTTACATAGGATCAAGTAGCTATAGCTGATTATACGTTTGACATTTAGTCCCCCCCATCTGTGCACTACTGCGACAGGCCTGTTCCTGCTGTCACTGATTCATCTCACCCGCCTTATCCTCCTATCCTTCATCTGTTTACCCGCTTTCTCACATTCTTCACTGTCTGTCTCCTTCATGGCCCTCCACCCACCTCCGTCCTCTCTACTCCAAGGAGAACCTCTGCCCCCTCCACTTCCCCATTCAGCCCTTCGGGCAAGCTCAGACACTCCATACTTACAACATCACTGCAACAGGAATGTGGAAAAAAGTGACTTCAGAATGTTTTGAGAGGAAAGGCAACAGTACACGACACCCAGCAAGAGGAGAGGCATCTTTGACAAATGAGGCTATTGTCTTCAGGGGGTGAACATGGCTTTGACTTTGACCTTTGCTGGATCGAAATTGAGTTTACGTGTTGACGCACAAAGAAGAGGTACAGAATATGCAGGACACAGCCAAAGTCCTGTAATTCTGTACAGAATTCATACTCCACAGCTGAAATGACACGGAAACACAAGAAAGTAGCACAGATACCAACCTGCCACAACTAATTACTGCTGCGCAGCACACACACTTACTAACATGTACAACACACACACACACAAAAACTCTCAGCCTCTCATTCTTTGTTTCTCCCTGTCACGCTCCTGCAGTTTAAGCCCAGCATGCCTCTTTCTGCTCTGTCTTGTCATTTTCATGTGTGGAACGAGAAGCTGTGCAGGATGAACCCCTGCAGGTTCTAAGAAGTCTTACTGTAAATAGTTTCTATGTGTGATTGGCACAAGTATGAACCCTCTCCTCTCCTCTCCTCTCCTCTCCTCTCCTCTCCTCTCAGGGCAAAGTTCGTCCTCAGGCTGAGACTGACTGTGTCCAGCACCTCAGCAACCAGCTGAGGAGGCACCGCCGTCACCGTCGCATTACCAATTCCCAGCAACATCGGGCAGCTCTGAGACGCATCCGCCAGCTTCAGCAAACAGTAGGATATTTGCTTTGATTCATTCACTGGTTTCATTTATAGTTTGATAAGATACACAAGATTCAAGGATTAGCATGTTAAAGCAAGAAGACAATGTTTTGGAAGTAAGTGCTGTCACTTGTGAAGTATTTGTGGGTCCAACAAGGACCTCAGTTGGCCATTGGACAAGAAACAATGTAGATTAGTGGTTTCCTACCTTTTTGGCTTGTGCACATTAAGATATGTGAACTTGTAACACCACATCACAGGTTATGTCCTGTGTGTCATGTGTTGTGAGCAGAGATTTTTCCTCTGGAGATGAAACAATCAAGTATTTCAATTATTTCAAGGGATTTTAGAGGGTTGAAGATGTGGTAATATCTAGTATTTGCTGATTCGAAGGCGTCTTAGAGGCCCTAAGAGGTGAAAAAATCCAGTATTTCACCTACGTTAAGCCTTTTTATAGGCCTGGAAAGGTGCAACTTTAAGGTATCACCTGAAAATCACCTGAAAATAAGAATGTTTGTGTTTTCGTTGCCTTAGAATGAGTTCTTTATATCCATAGAGGGAGAGAGTCCACCATGTTGCACCATCATGTTGCTACAGTAGCCCAGAATGGACAAACCAAACACTAAAATTAGAGAGCACCTTATACATTTTTTGTGAGTTTCACATCCACTGTAGTTTATACTTGTTTGGAAAGGGAGTGGTGAAGTGATTGAAGTATTCAATTGGTTGCAATCTGCAATAGATGTCACTAAATAACCCCCAAATGCCACTAAATCCTACACAGTGGTCCTTAATGAATCTCATCTGTCATTCCCATACTCCTACAGAGTGAGATCACGCAGGTGGATTGAACACCCATTCTATTGCATTTTGAATCTCCGACTGGCTCCACCGTTGAATGGCCTGACAAAGTTCACGCCCAGAGCCAATAAAGTTTGTTTGAACACATAATGGATACTTGTCCTCTTCTGCACAGATTGCATTAGTCTCCCTTGGCCATGTTGCATACAGCTGAGGACAAGATGGTTGTTCAGTGTGAGTTCCTTTCCAAGGTCTGCCAATTTTGCTCTTCAGAGAACTGCTGCAGAAAACAGCTCTAAGTCATCACCTGAGACCGTGCACACAGTTTTAAAGAACCTCTACGTTGATCGTGTCAGTCGCCAGCCAAGCTCAAGCCAGTGATTTTGTGTGAAAACCTTACAAAACTCAATAAAAATGTGAAAGGTGCTTTCTACAACCAGTGTTTGGCTACTGTAGAAACATGATGGTGCAACATGGTGGAGTCCTTGGAAGAGGACCCGCTCCCTCTGTTGATATGAGAACTCATTCTAAGGTACCAAAAGCACAAAGACACAATCTTATTTTCAGGTGAAAATAGGGAAAAAGGAAAAAAAAATGTGAAAGCATTTCTATATCCAATGTTACAACCCACAGGCTGCTAAGTGAAACGGAAAATTTTCTAAATGGACTAGCAAGAAAAAGACAGATAATAATGGGTTATTGCTCATTGTGAAAAGTCCTTAATTCCTAACAAATCCTAACAAAGATATAAAGTCTTAGGTTACTCAAGTTGTGTTGAGTCAAGTTATGTGAGTATTGTGTTTTTTAACCCTTTGAAATAAAACTGTTAAGCCTCAGTATGGGCATACGAGGAATAAGGCAGTTTTTCTTTTCTGTTTTCTCGAACGAAGTCAAATAAGTACTGCAGATTTGGATGTGTCTGGTATTGACGAAAAGCATTCAGAGGCCGTCTCAGAGGAGAGAAGAAGAATTAATACCCTTCTCTTAAACAAGAGTGCTAATACAACAGTGTGCAAATACATCAAAATTGCAGTTAAAGTGGAAAGGTCAAATCCCCTGAAAGTCTCAAAATAAAGTGCTTGTTCTGCAGGTTAGGGTCATAGTAACTATTGAGATCTTTTATATTATTAGGTAGTAATACTCATGCATTGACATACAGTATAAGCAGTATTTTGCTGTTTCAGCTGGTCAACGTGGAACTAATTTTTAACCACTCAAGATATGGGGGTTGTTAGAAGATTAATGAGGTGGGAAAGAGGTAAAACAAACGTTCTTTTGGATTTTGTATTAATATTTTTGGTCTTTCTCTAATATTTCTGTTTTGATTAAATATTAGGTAGTTTGTCTTCTTTGGGCTTTGAATAGTTAATTGAATGAAAACAGAAGTTTCGAGGGGAACTCACTCTGTGGTTCACAGTAAACCAGTGTAGTTTACACCAAATCTAATAATCTTACCTTATAAACTTATCTTCAGTTTTGAAGTTTTTAAACTAAAACAGACGCTAAAAGGGATACTGTCACGCCATCAAGTTAAGTTGCTTTTAGCATTTTAGAATCCAAAGTGGTGATCAGTGTCATTTGATTGACAGGCAGCTCTAGTCTTTGTAACAGCTGCTTTATTAGACTTTGCATTCCAGGAACCTATGATACAGAACACACACACTCGTCACCCTGAAGACAGTAGAAGTCAGTAAGGAGATGCAGAGATTGCTGAAGTACAGTCTAAAGTAAAGGTGGTAATAGTTGAAAAAGATCTGTCTGCATCTCCCAGCCAGATGTGAGGACTGTTCATAGAGGGCACACTCCCAGCCACATGGTGTCATGGACAGGACCTGGTTTTGCCCGTGTCAAAGATGGTGCCGGCCTGGTGTTCACTATCGACAACATCCCCTATGCCATGGAGTATGACATCATGATCCGCTACGAACCTGAGGTGTGTGACCATGACTTACAAGATTGAGGGAAGCTCTTTTTCCTAACTAATGAAGTTCTTTTAAAGTAAGCCTTGCGTGTGTGTGTGTGTGTGTGTGTGTGTGTGTGTGTGTGTGTGTGTGTGTGTGTAGTCCACAGAGGACTGGGAGGCTGTAG
Organism: Chaetodon auriga; assembly: GCF_051107435.1. Lineage (NCBI taxonomy): Eukaryota > Metazoa > Chordata > Actinopteri > Chaetodontiformes > Chaetodontidae > Chaetodon > Chaetodon auriga. The sequence continues at coordinate 23,628,816 of NC_135083.1, read as the reverse complement.
TCAGTATTACATCCGTACTGCTGCCCTCCAGTCTCCGGTGTGGAAACCTCCTACCCACCGAGCAGCTCTACACAGTGACCCTGCCGCACCGCAACAGGTACCTACACTTGTGTACTGTGTATCTAAGTGTATTTGTAAGTGTGTTTGTGTGAGTGAGAAGCCATTGTAACCAATGTGTTTGTTTAATTCATTAAAGGATTTGTTCAGGTATTGCAGGTGTTGAAGTGTTTTGTGTTGTTTTATGGATGAGGATGAATCGCATCATTGCATTGTTGTCTGTTAAACCTGCCCTAGCTTGTCTGCTCTGCATAAGTGCATCCTCGTGTCACTGTACCCTGTGGTATTTTTTTTTTTTACCATTGATTCACTGATAGGAGGCAAACATACCAGAAGGCCTGTATAAGGATCAGGTACAGTGATATGAAGCTTTGTTGTATGTAGATTTAGGGAAAAAGGTTGGAGACAAGCAGACAACAGTACAGTGTGGTGTAGACATTCCATATAAAACCCCATACACCTGGTTCAGCTTATCTCAGTTTTCCTGGCTTTATTTCTTTAGATTATTAAGGGAGTGTGACTTCAGTGTGATCTGTGCCTGCAGGTGCAAATTGTTGTTAGCATGCTAATGGGCTAAATGAATATGGAGAACTTTATAAACGTTGTACCTGCTAAATGACAGCACGTTGTCATTGCCATTGTGATCGTGTTAGCATGCTGATGTTAGCATTTAGCTCAGTTTCACAGTACTGCTAGCATAGCCGGAGACCCTTGTTATTTTGCACTGCACTCAGACCAGCTCGCAGATCAAAAAAACAATTGTACCAGTTTTTGCTGCTTTATTTTAGCTTTGCCAGCCTTTGTTATACGGACACTGACAGTGAAAGAATTAGATATTTTTAAGAAGTAACTTTTTTCTGAGCTCAAATTGGTAAGGAGACTAGGTGCTCAACTACAGATCAACTTGAAATGATCTCAGTAAAGATAGCATATTTTCATTACAGAAGTCATCATATTTCTTATGTCGTACATTTCCATTTACTTTTGGCTGTTCTCATGTGGCCCCCTTTTAGTCTAGAGGCTTGATAATAGACTCATTTTATCTACGTGACCAAGAAGATCATTTGAAGCCTGAAATGAAATAAAAACAGTGTGATATTTACCTTATACTGTTCTTTTGATATGAAAACCTTATTGCAAAGTCAACACATTAGACATATTACTGCAGATCAGACTAGGCTAAGCGTTAATTACGTCTGTAGAGAAAGACGCAGAAGTAGGATATAGGATAACAAACAGGGAAAGACTAGCACTAAGACTCTTTAGTTTCAACCTGCTGAATAGTCTTTCAGAGTCTGAACTCATCTGGAACTAAGAGGTCGGGCACTGCCTGGATCTGGCTGTCTCAGCCTTCCGCTCTCTTCTGTTGGTCCATCAGCCAAAACCAATTAGCAAAGTGAGCCCAAAACACAGACGCCACAGGCAGGTAGAGAGTGGGCCGAGCCGCCCCTGGTGAACAGTGGTTGCTTTAGAAACAGACAGGTCAAGGCATGGAAATAGGAAATAACCTGTCACCTGAATGTCATAGTCAACATGAGCAGCTGAAAGAGTCCATGTGCATTTTAGCTTTTTTTTTTTTTTTTTTTAGCTTTTTTACATAAGGCCCAAGCATACATTAAAGCAAAGGTTGGTAATGTGTTTTAGAAGCATTTTTGTTCTATTACTATTTTCTTATGTATCATTATGTCTCTTAATATCAAGTAATCAATAAATCTACTGCTCTGACAAAAGAAACAAAAACATATGGTATCTGTGTCCACCGCAGGCCTGTAATACAATGATGCACTGGTAAGCGCAGTACACACCTCTTTAGTGGAGATGCCACTGCACAGGAACAGACTTGATCAGCAGCTAACCCGGTCGTCAGTGGTGGGTAGAATACAAGCAAAAAAAAGTGCAACTACTTTCATAAAGAATGACTCAAGTAAAAGCAAAAAAGTATCTGGTTAATAAATGACTCAAAATACAAGCTGCCTGCATTTTCAATATCATTTATTTTCAGTATCTGCAACTTCCTTCAATGTGCCTGCAGAGGTTAGAAGTTAAAGTTTTTAAAAGTGGAGATCTCCGTGTTTTTCGGGAGGAACAGCATTTCATTGTGTCATTTGAAGCCCATTAGTGGAAGGAAAACAGGAAGAGAGAGAGAGAAGGCAAAGAGAAACAGAGAGGAAACAGAGAGAATAGAGATTCAGCAGATTCAGACAAACTATGTGCGTATGGGTGTATGTAGAAATGAATATGCGTTTATGTATTTTAGTGTTTAAATATGTATTCTATGTTTCCAGATACATCCAGATGCCCAGGCCATTCTGTTTCGAGCCAAGTAATCGCTACGTGGTCGCCATCAGGTTCCAGCGCCATGGGGTCTCTCACAGACATCTTACAGCCTTCATTCTGATTGACTCGGTGAGCTAAGACTGTCAGCTCAGCGCCGTCATTATCCACCGCAAAGTCTGTTGGAGGGTCAGCAGTAGTCTTGGAAAACATGAAAGAAACATGGCTTTAATAAGTATCCTGCCACCAGTGCAGCTGTCGTGATAAATAGACCAAGTGTAAACAGATCTCAGAAAAGGTGGTCTCACCTGCATGTTGCTTTTTGCTTCAAACATGAGGTCTCCCCCTGGTGGTGGGAAATTGACAGTAGCAACTGTTGAATTTCTTTGGCCGTAGCTTTTAAATAATTTAATGAACATCCATTTAAAGCATCTATAAAGGTATTAAACTGTAATATATTTGTATATATATATATTGCCTTCCTGACTTATAATCCCACCCTATTTACATCCATAGCAATAACGATAATACAATCCTCCACTTTTTAAACCTTGTTTTTTCTTTCCCCCCCAACTAGCTGGTTCTGATTCCCAAATACACTGAGCTTCCTGGTTTCCAAGGTAACGAGCCAGAGGCAGAGCAGCGGCGGGAGGAGATGATTCGCTACATGTGTCTGGATTCCTTTATGATGACTCCGATGCCTGCTCTGGCTGAGATGTGCTCCAAACTCATCTGCAGTATTTCATCCATCATTCACGATGGTGCTCTGCGTAAGTTGACAGAAAAACACACAAAACAAGATTTAGAGGATGTGGGTTCAGAGTTTTTGAGCTTCTTAAACACAATAGATAAGTGTCTCATATTTTCTTCCCTGTCTTTTCTGTATCTGTTGTATCCAGCCTGTCAGTGCGACCCTCAGGGCTCCCTCAGTGGTGAGTGTGATAAGGTTGGAGGTCAGTGTCGTTGTAAACCCAACGTGATGGGTAGGCTCTGTGACCAGTGTGCCCCAGGAACCTACGGCTTTGGAGTGAGTGGCTGTACTGGTGAGTATGCTCTGCTATCCGCACAGTTTGTCAGCGATAACATGATGACACATTTACCCAATGCCATCTGTAGAATGGATTTCTGTTAATAAGTAGGGTCCTGTAAGTTTAACAAGAAGCTTTATGGCATCATGTGCCTCCCGCACATAGACTAACACTGAATAACTTTAAATGCCCCTTCCCATCTAGCCTGTGACTGCCACTCAGAGGGCTCCTTGAGCCACCAGTGTGACCCAGTTACGGGCCAGTGCCAGTGCAGGCCTGGAGCCACCGGACGTCAGTGCTCAGACTGCCAACCAGGCCAGTGGGGCTTCCCCAGCTGCAGTCCCTGTCAGTGTAACGGCCACGCAGACATCTGTGATCCCCGCACCGGGGAGTGTAGAGACTGCAGGGACTACACGGCAGGACACCTCTGTGAACAGTGAGGATCACTCAGTGTCAGTCTGTGCGTAACTTCATCCCTGGTTGTCAGACTGATGGTAAACGTCTCCCTCTTGTGTCCCAGTTGTACAGACGGGTTCTTTGGAAACCCTGTGCTCGGTTCAGGGGAGCACTGTCGGCCCTGCCCCTGCCCTGGTAACCCCGGTTCAGATCACTTTAACGGCCTGTCCTGTGAAACAGACCACTCCTCGAACCAGATCATGTGTAACTGCAGACAAGGCTACACTGGTAAGCCATCACACTGTGGTGACATACTATTCACTTTTCTTTTGTTTGTTTATTGATCACTTTCTACTCCTCTAGGTGAGCTGGCCTGGTCTAATTTATGGTGTCTGATAGAGACTCATCAATATGTAACCCTCCGCTGAAGTCTCACATTAGTGAAGAGTTCCAATTGTCATGTCATATTCTCTCCTTTCTCCCTCAGGGCCCCGCTGTGACCAGTGTGCTCCTGGTTATTATGGAAACCCAGAGCAAGGCGGCGGACAGTGCCTGCCATGCAACTGTAACGGCAACATCGACACCCAGGATCCTGGGTCATGTGACCCCAGGACCGGCCAGTGCCTCAAGTGCCTGTACCACACTGACGGCCCATCCTGTGCACACTGTCAGCATGGTTACTATGGCAACGCGTTGGCTCAGGACTGCAGACGTAAGTGATGATAGCAGATTTTTTTTAGTTAACCAGTAATAAAGATCAAGTTCTGTTTCTTGTAAGTGTTGACGGTGTAGATGCTGAAGCTATATTTTTCTTCTCAGGTTGTACCTGTGTGACTGCCGGCGCCATCCAGTCTGCTTGCAGTGATGGCCAGTGTCACTGTGACAGGCAGACCGGAGCCTGCCCCTGCAGGGAAAACGTGGCCGGCCATAACTGTGATCAGTGTGCTCCTAACCACTGGAACTACGGTCAGGACCGAGGCTGTGAGCCCTGCGGCTGCGACCCAACGCACGCCACAGGAACGCACTGCAACATGGTGAGGACAAAGGGAGGCCTCCAAAAGCCTGGAAGTTGTTGATGCAAAGGTGTAAGACAAAAAGTATAAAATTTATTAGATAACCATATCTGTCTGTCTTTCCGTTTTTTCCAATCTGTCTCTCTGTGTCTCAGTTCACAGGCCAGTGCCACTGCCGCTCTGGCTTTGGAGGTAAACATTGCACTGAATGTGAGCAGTTCCACTGGGGAGACCCACGGGTGCAGTGTCAAGGTAAGTCAGCCTGTGACAGATACTATAGAATACTTGTGAAAAGAAAGGGTCAAACCTTACCTTAACATACGGGGTCACATTTTTGAACAGATATGTGTCAGTTGTCTATTTCCAGCAGAAATGATGGAGAGACATTTAGCAATCTGTGTATTCTGCCCAATCACTGAAAAATCAATTTCAAAGGGAGCAAGGCTTATTTAACTCCTATTACAGATCCTGTTTCACACAACCAGTTCAGGGTCCAACACACAATCACATGCAAACTGAAACCCTGTCTCTGAGTCTATGATGCATCACAATCAGCATTACGCACATGCTAACACACACTCGGTTTGTGTGTCATTTATCCAACTGTTGGTAATGTGCATCTCTTTTCTTATTGCACGTGCATTAGGGAGGATAGGAGGAGACACGTTTACAGAGGTTGACTATGTGTTCTGCTGGATTTACTGGATTTAACGTGCACTTTGAGACGGCCTGTTTTGTGGGGAATATTCTCGGTCTCTGAAAAGCAGGCATAAGCATAACAGATGGGATTTACAAGAGCAGCGAGGAAAACAGTGGAGGAAAAAAAACATGACTTCAGTTTTATTCTACAGGAACCTCAACAAGATCATTTTGAGTAAAGATGTCACAAAAATATCCAGAGACTGCATCAGTTCATTAAAAACATACACATTATATACCTTGTTTGGAGGTAGAAAACAGCAATGATTATCAGTAATTCTCAAGCAGTAACTGACAGGGGCAGGGAGCTGTGTCTGCTAATCATTAAACTAGAATTTGAACCTGACATTCAGTGAACCATGAAATCCCTACAGCCTCCTCTCTACTCTCTCTGGTGAGACATTCACAGTGTCAGTGAGGCTTAATCTGCTTTACAGTGATGTATGGTGAGGCAGCAAAAGCCTTTCTAACTGCTTCCTTAAGACACCAGTTATGTTATTGTTGTTTGATTGTTTGCTCCCTCCTTCCATTCAGAGTGTAACTGCCATCCGCTGGGCTCAGAGATGGCCCAGTGTGACCGTTCAACGGGAGCATGCCAATGCAGGGAGGGAGCGGCGGGGAAGCACTGTGACGAATGCGCTCGCGGCTTCACCGGAGACTTCCCCAAGTGTGTCCAGTGTCACCCGTGCTTCCAGCTGTGGGACGACGCCATATGCCAGATAAAAAGAGACCTGGATCACATCCAGTACACCGTGCAGAAGATCCTGGAGAGCGGGGTCACGCCGGGAGTCGGGGACACGCGCATCAGAGAGCTGGAGAGGAAGCTGAAGCAAGTGCAGGATCTGATCAGTGCGGAGGACAGCGAAAGGATCCACCATCTGATTGGACAGAGCATCGATGACCTCAGGTGATTATGTCACATAGTGTTATGATCAGTGACATTGGCCAGGATCATGCATCACCTGCCACCATGTACCTAGATATTGTATGAATTACCTTGCTTTTTGTGTTCTAGGGCTGAGATTGCCCTGACCGATGGGCGTTTGATGGGCGTCTCCCGAGAGCTAAACACAACAGCAGAAGAAGAAGCGGCACTGAGACGCACTTTGAGCGACCTAGAGAGAGACCTGAGGGCCGTCAACACCACTGTGGCTCACAAACAGCACCTGCTGGAAGACTACCTCACCTCAGGATTTGCAGGTAGCAAAATCAATCAAATTTTTTTGGAGAAAATGTCAGCCTCTGGTAGCTCACCAGGTAGAGCAAACACACCATGTATGGAGAAAGTCATAAAAATAATGTCCACATTCAAATGTAGTGAACCCCAATCAAGCTAAATGTTGAAAAACTGTAATTAAAACTTTTAAATCTGGTCCTGTGCCCTCACAGATCAATTTGAGAAGGTGAAGAAGTACTATCGGGAGTCCTTGGAGGCTGAGGAGAAGTGCAACTTCACTGTGTCCAACCCTGAGAGTCCTGTGCAGCACTCCAAAGAAACCCGCGCTGTCACTGAAGACTTGCTGGATGCCAGTAAAGACAAGTTCCTCCGTGCTCTGGCTGCTCAGAACAAATCTTTAAACGAGCTGCAGCAAAAGGCCCATGAGCTGGATAAGAAGGTCCATCACCTCAGTCACAAGGTGGGCAGGTTTCATTCATTCATCATTTCACTCATGTATCCAAGTGCACCATATTAATCTTATATGGAAAATGTTCCATAAAAACCTGATACTAATCTACACTGTCAGGTTTATCAGTACTGACAGTAACACACTATGTTTGAACAGAAGAGTGACCAAAATTCATTTGATTGTCCAGAAATAGTGATTCTGACAGTGTTTTGGGGGGATTCCAGTGGCCACAAGTTGTCATAGCACTTCCACTAGACAAGGATGGATAGAGTTTAGTGAACAATCCTGGATATTTTTCTAGGATAGTAGCCCATCACCCTCTATTTATGACCCCCTGAATCCCTCATGACCAAAAAAGCCAGTACTGGTCGTCCTCACTAGTGATCAAGGGGGTAAAATAGATTGCATGTGAAAAACATGTAAAAACTTAGATTTGTCTGGCCATGTTAAAGAGTCTTCTAGGAACAGTTCTTGAAAACATACAGAAAGTAAGTGTCACTGCTCTGCATACAAAGAGGAAACACAGCAGGCTGTGGAAAAAATGATTTTGTACAATGTTTCCAGGAATGCTGATAATCGTTTAGGCTATCTGTTGTTGATTCACTGTCATTACCGTGCTTTCCCTCTGATAGCCCACAAGTCAGCATAAAAATAGATTCATATTTATATGTTTTATTTGTGCTTTATTCTTGTTTATAGGAAAATTAACATCTTCACATTTTTCGTTTTCATCTGAGTGATAATGCATTGTTGCTCCCTCCAGGTGTGTGGTGGTCACAGCAATTCCAGTGTCAATGGCAGCTGTTCGGACAGTCAGTGTGGCGGTGCTGGTTGCCGTGACAATCAGGGCAATCATGTATGTGGAGGAGAGGGATGCAACGGGACGGTGAGCACTTCTGTGGCAGCACTGAATCATGCCAGGAACGTCACCGACAGTCTGAACGCGGCCAACGAGGAGCTGCAGAACGTGGCCAGAAAGGTGCTGAAACACTGGCATTGAATGTAGTGACAGTGTATTCTCTTATCTGCCATAACTGGATGCTATGAAGCTTAAACTTTCTCTGTTGACATCTTGGTTTTCGGGGTCCAGCTCCAGGATATGGCCTCTCTGACACAAGATGTGAAGAACCAGGCGATGAACACGCTGGAGAAAGCCCAGAAGAAGAAGGACTACTTTGAAAACAACAACAAGAAGCTGAAAGATTTCATTAAGCAGATCAGAGACTTCCTCACTGGTATATTGATGTTGTTGTAAATGGTGATCTTGGCTTTGGATGAAGTGAATTCGTTTTGAAGATTATGTCTAACTCCCACAGAAGCATTTCTGCTTTGGCAGAAATGATTTCCTGGTCTTTCATTCGTTGTTTGTTCCTGTATTTTACATTAGTTTCCCTCCTTTTTGATTTCCAGAGGAGGGAGCGGATCCAGAGAGCATAGAGAAGGTGGCTCTGCAGGTCTTGTCGATCGAGCTGCCCGTCAACAGAACCACTCTGGACAAAATGATCATGCAGATAAAGGACAGCCTTTCCAACCTCACCAACATCCAAGAGATCGTCAACCAGACCTCACAGCACATCAGCAAAGCCAAGGAGCTGCTCAACAAAGCTAGAGAGGCCAAGTATGTGCACATTCCCTTTAGACAGAGGTTCAACTGCTATATCAGCATGGTTCAGTAACCAACACTGATCCGTGAGAGCAGATGCTATTATGGATCAGAGTTCAGCAATGAGTGAACCCACAGTGAAAGTCCAGAGTAAGCCTTCAGAACACAGCTGTGACCTGCAGATGCAGCTGCACCCGTCAGCTTTCAGGCCTTATAGCAACAGAAAGAGGAAATTATGAATCAGCAAAGATTTGAATCAATGTGTATTTTCTTGTCAAGATTTCAAACATTCCCTCTCAAAATATACTCAGCATCATACTGTTAAATCTGTATGTGAGATTGTGTAAGATTCTGTCCTTTGAGTGACAGAAATTGACTCTCAGAGCTTTTCAAACAGTCAGACTGGTAACAGATTCCTAATATACGGAGCGTCGTCCTCAGGAGTGCTGAGCTCCACTGAGCGCTCAGGACATTTAAGTAAAAGTTCTGTTTCCTCACTCAGGTTTATTATTACTGGTAGCATTTTATAGCTGATCTCCACTAACATCAGAATCACACACAAGGAGGACGGTGCCATTGTCGGCCTGGCCCAGCACCTCTGAAGTATCCTAATTAACACGTCATACTTACTTTATTTTAGCTGCACAAAAATTATTTCCACTGTTGCCAATTGGCCAAAAAAATCTGTTGCAGGTTACAGGTTTAACATAGTCTAAATTATTAGATCTCATTTCTAACAAGGCCACAATATTCTGAAATATTCCTTCATGAACTTGTGATGTGTCTCTGTCACTCAGTATTGTGCGTTGGCATTGTGCAGGAGCCGAGCAGAGGGAGTGAAGGATGCAGCCAATAATACCAAGCAGGCTTTGGATGTGTCTGAGAAGGCCATAGAGAAAGCAAGAAACGCCATGCGTGAGGCCCGCGACAACCTGAATAGCACCAGGAATGCTACAGCTGAGGTAAAACGTGCTTGAAGTTGCCTGTGTGTTTGAGCGTGTGATAACTTGTTTGCTGTAATGTATAAAATTGCAGGTTTTCATATTCTCCCCACTTCCACAGTTCAGTTATGGGCAAGTGGACCCCCTGACTTTAGAGCACTTAATTTTTTGAGGCTGTTTTTTTCTCTCCAACATCAAAATATTACATTCTTGCTCCCCCATCGCTCCATTTACCGTCTTAATTCTTACCCTTTTTTATGTGTCATTCCCTTCTAGGTGGATGAGAGGCTGACGCAGCTGGAGGATAAGCAGATGGAGGTCATGATGCGTTTAAACAATCTCTCCATGGGGGTGGAAGCTCTGAGGAACAAGACGGAGCAGAACAGACAGATGGCAATGGATGCCAAAGCACTGGCTAACAATGCCACACATGTGGCATCCTCGCTGGAGCAGGTGACGATGAGCGCAGCAACTTGTGCTTTTATTTTGAAAAGATATGTGTATGAAAGAAGTCTGCACCAAATAAAATGAATGCTGTCGTCTCCCAGAGCCTCAACAACACAGAGAAGCAGTACCGCGAGCTGCGGATGAAGGTGGACTCTCTCGGCGAGGGGTCTGGAGGTCTGGACAGCATCAACCAGAAGGCCAAGGATATGAAGAAAGAGGCAGAGGACCTCCTCAACAAAGCCAGCAAGGGGATAGAACAACTCAGGAGTGAGTTCACAAAGCTTCTCTTCGTGTTAACAGTCTGTCCATTCAGTGGGCTCTGTGCAGTACACTGTGGGGGGTTAGAACCAGGATAGGTCACAGGGACGAGTGTGGGTGAGAAGCTGTTGATGTTGATGACAGAAGATTATGAGAATTGTTATAAAATATTCTAATAAAAGATTAATGTTCCCAAAATGTCCAGAATGAGCCCTGATGTAGCTTCAAGCCAAATAACAAACTGCATTGTTATATGTAAGATACATCTGTTGTATCTAGACCTACAGAAAAACCTTCGTTACTCTGTTCCTGTACCTTCAGCAGGGTTGTCTGAGTCTGTTCAGGTCACTTTTTCTTGCCTTTGCTCATTAAGTCATGATGAACTGGAGAAAAGTCGTGCAGTAAGTTTTCATTTTGATGGACCTGCTCTGAAGCTGACACTGCTCTCACCTCCTGTGGCTACTTTAATCAGCCTTGCTGGTGTTCAGCTCTAGCTGTGACCCATGTTGACGTCAGTCTAACTTCCTGTGCTTGCAGAACTGGAGAAAAAGTTCAAGAGTAACGAGCAGCGGATGCAGAAGCAGCGCATGGAGCTGGACGAGCTGAAGGAAAACGCCACCGTGGTGCGGGACGAGATCCGGGAACAAGTGCAGAAGTACAGTAACTGTGTGTGAGGATGAGGATGTTACAGTTCCCTGTTTACTTTTCGCTGCTGTAGTCCGGAGCAGGAGTGTGACCTATGCTGTGACTGGGACAGAATAACTACATGACCCATGAGAAGAAAACTCTGCTTTGGTTGGTTCACTGGTATAGTTTCAAGTTTTACACAATACAAATGTAGTGTTATATCACAGAAATGCCTTCCTCTGACTTTGTACTGTACCACTGTTTGACTCCTAGATATCAACACTGTGTAGTGTTTCTGTCTTAAGCTATTACAACAAATGGAGAGCATTTGTTTCATTGTATCAG